>NC_087170.1:10918994-10926494 GCF_035594125.1 Scylla paramamosain | reverse complement strand
ACACACACACACCACACACCTAAACTTAATTCTAAATTTTGTAAGAAGCATAAACAGGAAAGCACACACACACACACACACACACACACACTAAATTCTAAATCCTGTAAAAAGCACTAATAGGAAAACACACACACACACACACACACACACACACTTAATTCTGAATTCTGTGAAAAGCACAGACAGGAAAAACACACACACACACACACACACACACACACACACACACACACACACACACACACTCTAAACAAATACACACACTACCTCAACCTAACCTAACATTCACATACAAAGATGATGAAGAGGACAACAATGAGCAGGACGACCCCGAGGATGATGCCAAAGATAACCTTCTTCAGCACCTTCTGCATGTTGACCCTGGCCTCCTGCAGGTTCACCCGCCCCTTCTCTGTCTTGACCTGTGAGTCATGGACACCATCTCCCCTTGATCCCTCACCAGCTGCACAATCTCCTGTGGTGGTGATAGTGGTGGTTACTAATGGTTATAGTTGCAGAAGAGTAAATCAAGAAATAAATGTAATGTAAGAAATAAAATAACAAAAAGATAAATGTAATGGAATAAATAAATGGAGGTATCATGTTCCTGGAAGGGCTGCTGTTGGAGTTTGACACATTAATTAAAATGAAATTAAATAAATATGTGCAGTAAAATAAAACTGAGCAAAATAAAAAAGCAAAAAGTTAAAGAAAATTCATAAATAAGGCAAAGAAAAAAAAAATGGAATATATAGTGGGCTTCAATAAATAAAAGAGAATGAAAACAATAAAATGAAAAAAAAAAGACAAAAATTAAATAAATAAATAAAAAAATAAATAAATACTATAAAAAAAGATCAGCGTGTACTTACCTAGAGACATAACAAGGTGGTCCTGGAGCTGTCCTACAAGCGCTGCAACACCTCTATCCACTACATTCCCAACACAAAAACACCCCCAAACACCACTCCAAACATCCTAAAACACATGCAAACACACACAAAACACCCCAATACACACATAAAAAATCCTAACCAGTCTCAAAATACCTCAGTTAACCTCAAACCACACCCAAATAATCCCTAACCAGCCCACAACCTGACCTAACCATTCCCTCCTGCCTCCCTGGCTCACCCCAAAACACACTCAAAACACCCAAAATCACTTTAAAAAGCAGCCAAGATCATCTAAAACATTCCAAAATACCCTAAAACCACCAGAACACACTCAAAACACCTCCAAACACACAAAAAATACACCCACGAACATATTCAAACACCTACAAAACAAACCCGAACAAACCAAAATGCACCCAAAACACGCCAAACACACTCAATCACCTAAAAAACGCATCCAAACACATTAAAAAGTCTGACACTCTCAGGCAAAGAAAATATTACAAAGAAAGAAAGGGCAGCATAGAAAACTAAGCTAAATATTGTTGTCTTAGGATTTCCCTGTTTTGCCTCCTTCATTTCTCCTTTCTTTTTCCTCCTCCTTCCCTATTTATCCTTTTTTCTTCCTCCTACAACTACTATCTACATGCCTGAGTTAAGAAACACACGGAAAAACGTCAAAAATACTAGAAATTACTCGAAATATTGAAGATAAGGGTCTGTGGCAGAGACCCCCCCTGGCCCCCTGATGACGTCACACCTGAGGTCGTGACGTCACGCCAGGATACGTGCGTAACGTATTTCATTTTAAAATTGACCCATAGAAAAAATGGAGCTACGTTGGAATGCATTATATATTCTGACTTGATAATTACTTTAATAAATATTCATAATATTATAACATCTCCAGCCTCAGTAGTATGAAAGAAATATCAATATGAATTATGAAAAAAACGTTGGAACATTTGACCCCATTAAAACCATTGAAAAGTCTACCTATTTTTTCACTTAACAGAAATAAAAACACTTTAAAAATATGAACTATCTTTTCAATCAATTAAAACTTACCTAGAACCAGAAGTAAACGAATGAAAAATAAATCTGTAAAAAAAAGTGTTGGAACCTAAACACGAATAAAAAACATTGAAAAGTCCACCCATTTTAACTTAATAGCAATGCAAAGCACTTTAAAAAATCTGAACTATTTTTTCAAATAACCTAGAGTTACTTAAAAGCTCAAATAAGGAAATAAGGAAATAAAAAATGTCAACATTTCGACTTTTAACAGGACCACAAATCATTTTAAAGTCCACATATTTAACTCAACAGGACGGCAAACCGGTTTAAAAATCATAAGCGATTTTTTAAAGTATAAAGAACTTCATTATAGCCTCGAATAAAAAAGCCAACAATGGGGTTCCGTAAAATTCAGCCCAAAAACAGGCCTATAGTTACGTTATAAACAACAGCAAATACAACACATTTCCTTAACAAAAGCCTCAAAACCACTTCATAAGCAACGAAACATTTATACAAACCATAAAAAATTACTTAGAAACCGAACTTAAAGAGTTAAGGAAAACGAAAATATATTGGAACCGAAGAGCAGGCTGGGGCCTGTAGAGATCAAACATGGCGGCCGCTAATTTGCCTTAATTACTCTGTTATCACACTAAAGCCAGGCAATGGCGATATACCTCACAGGCGGACATGAAAATTCGAACTGAGGCTACATTTTGTGACATGTTTGGCTTACAATACGTGATAAATAAAGCAAATAATGGCTGAATAGGGACGACCTATGTCTACCGCAGATGTCATTTTGACGATCCTTCATTATTTTTTACTAAATTTCAAGCTATATCGCGACTCAGATATAAACATAAGTAAAATATAAATCGATAATCTCAAAAAGTACCCTAATAACGAATAATAATGAAGAACTGAAAGACGCTACTGGAGGGAGGAGGAAGGGTTGAGTGTTATGGTGTAGGCGGTGATGTTAACCGAGGCAGTCATTGCTGTACTCACATTACATTAAGTAGCCGTGTCTCTCTAGTGATGCTTGGTGGTGTTTGATGCAGGAGGAAGCTGCAGGGAATATGGAAGCACTGGTCACTAGTGTCTGTGTGTGTGTGTGTGTGTGTGTGTTAAGACTGACCAATGCCGAGGAAAACATTCTGCTTCCATCACTGTCATTAAGCAGTCGTGTCTCTTTGATGATGCTTGGTGGTGTTTAATGCAGGAGGAAGCTCCAGGGAATATGGAAACACTGGTCACTAGTGTGTGTGTGTGTGTGTGTGTGTGTGTATGGGGCAAGACTGACCAGTGCTGACCAAAATACTCCTCCTGCCCTTATGTTCATCCCCCCTTCTCTCTGTCCGTCTCTCTTTGTCGCGCACACACACACACACACACACACACACACACACACACTGCCTGCCGCCACTGTATTGGCGGCGTTAGAGACCGGAAAATACATGAAAAACACGCAAATCTACAGCGAGCGAAATGTCAACTACCGACCACGAAATGTAAACACAGACAGCAGATATCTCTCTCTCTCTCTCTCTCTCTCTCTCTCTCTCTCTGCACAAAGATCAAGGGGGAAAACAAACTAAGGGAAATAAATAAATGGCCAACTGGAGATTATCATTACTTCTAGTATTCAATATTGGTATATATATATATATATATATATATATATATATATATATATATATATATATATATATATATATATATATATATATATATATATATATATATATGAGGCGCGCGGCGCAACAACGACTTAACCGAGAAATGGAAGTTTCGAGAAAAACGCGCTCAAAGTTAAACACTGATTGCGCACAATAGGATACCCTTAAATAAGTAAGTGTTATACATCATTTGAAAGGTCTTGGGTAGTTCTGTTTGGGGATGTAGGTTTCGAAGTGATAGGTGACGATTTTGGGTGGATGACTTACGCGTTAATTAACGCGTATACCGTAGGTAATAATTTTTTTTTCCCGATATTGTTTTCATTTGTTAATAATGTGTTAGAGCCTATTACACATAGTATTAGGTGAAAGTTTCATGAAGATTGGTACATAAATAAATTTTTTATGAATTTTTTTCCGAGCGTAAAAAATAAAACTTACTCATTACCGGCACGTTATTACTCCTACCATAACTTTTACGTCCTGCTATGACTAACAGTGTGTAATGCTGATAATTTTATGTTTGTGCATGCATTCTGGTAAGTATTAATGGACAGCCGCTATGTCAAGAACATTATGAAGAAACGAATTTTTTTTTTTTTTTTTTTTGTATTCAATGAATATAGTTGGCTCTCATCCTTTACACTGGCTTGAGACAGTTAAGTTGATTACCAGGATACGTCTGTTTGATCCTGGCAATGCCCTTAGCGGATTTACCAACCCTTTAAATCCCCCTTCAACCCACTAAGTCGGGTTGACTGGGGATTTAAAAAACTTACGTAAGGCTGGTGGCCACAGCAAGATGCTGTGACACTTTCGTCTGCACTCTAGTAGCCATAGTTGCGTAAAGAGTCACGAGAAAGGTAGCGTGCGTCTGTGCTCGGGCATGTTAAAGGGCAGAGTGGATGAGCACATGGTGAGTGTGTTGTCACCATGGCAACGGCGCTGGTAAACATGGCAGCGGTGCTGTGATTGGCTCGCCCGCGCCGGGCGGCTGCAACCGCGCCGCTGATTGGCCATACGCACGTGAGGCTGGGAGGAGCAGGTTGCGTCGTTGTTGTACCGCTTTCGAGATGTTAGTCCAGAGAAATTTTCTCCGCACTACGCTCGACTTTGAGCCTTAGTACAGGTGCTTAGATGGTCGAATATGACTTGGCCGACATCACCACGAGACTTTTACACCCTTCTACCACACGGAGCAGGCAAAAACACGAAATCTCAAATTTCACGGTTACGTCGTTGTTGCGCCGCGCGCCTCATATATATATATATATATATATATATATATATATATATATATATATATATATATATATATATATATATATATATATATATATATATATATATATATATATATATATATATATATATATATATATATATATCCACTTCTCTCCTCCTCCTTCTAGTTTATATATCCTTCCAGGATATTTATATTACATTCATACATCCTCTTCAATTTTATTACTTATTTTCCGCCCCGGACTAAATACTTTTGACGCTATAAATGTGTTTACCTCTGACCTACACGATGCCTTGAATAAACATAAGTCTATAATATCCATTTTCATTGATTTCAGCAAAGCTTTTGACACAGTTGACCCAAACATTCTAATAGACAAATTACGTCACTATGGTATTCGCGGTTGTGTGGAAAATTGGTTCAAATCATATTTAACTGGCCGATCTCATTTTACATCCTACAATAACTCTAAATCAACCATCAAACCTATACATCTTGGCGTGCCACAAGGTAGCATCTTAGGCCCTATTCTTTTCCTGATATATATCAACGATATCAGCAATGCCTCTACTGCTTTCAACACTATACAGTTTGCTGATGACTCCACCTTGTACATGATTGGTGATAATCCCACTGACCTAATCTACAGAGCCAACCTAGAATTATCTGCCTTTTCTGAATGGTGTCTTGCAAATCGCCTAACAATTAACACAGCTAAAACTTTCTACGTGTTATTTACAAATACCACCACCAAATACCAACCCTTACCTAGACTTACCATATTAGATAAAGATATCACGCAAGTTTCTAAGACAAAATTTCTTGGAGTCACATTTGACAATAATCTTACCGTTAAATATCACATATCAAACCTTTGCCTAAGATTATCTAGATCAATAGCTCTATTGCTGAAAATAAAAAACTTTGTTCCAGTGGAAATTATGAAAATCATGTATTATGCCCATATATACCCACACTTAACCTACTGTAATCCAATTTGGTCCACTACCTACCCATGTCATCTACAAAATCTAAACATCCTCCACAAGAAAATTATTAGAATCATGACTAATAGTGACTTCCTCCAACACACACCTCCACTCTTTAAATCTATGAAAATCCTTCAACTCTCTGACTTATCAAACTTCTCTATTGCATCATACATGTTCAAATTGATAAATTCCAACAACAACAATACCCTGACCCTAACTCATAACCACTCCACACGCTACAGGCATTCTCTACAGATTCCCCATCATACCTTAGCTCTCTACCAACACTCTCTAATGTATAAAGGTCCCAAAATATGGAATAGCACCCTGTCACACATAAAAAATTCATTAAGCGTAAATATCTTTAAGAGAAAACTAAAAGAATATTTATTGTCTCAATACTGACACATCTTGTACTTCAATCAATTTTTATCAATATCAATTATTTTGTTTCTTGGTATTGTAACCAAATAGTTCATATCCTCTGTAACTAAAATAGTTTATAACCTCTAGTATATATACATATTTATTTCTGTTTGTTTAATTATTCTCAAAACTAATATTTGCTTGTTTATAATCAGATTCCACTTCAATTTTCTCTATTTCTCATGTATAATTATGATTTTTCTCCTTTCCTTCCTGTTCTTGCAAAGCCATTTATCCCTAAATCTTTCGTTATTGCTATTAATTTTTTTTTTTTTTTACATTTTCTTCAATTAGATTTTTAGTTTAGTGTTGTTTTACATTTCAGTATTAAGTAGATATTAAGTGTGCCCAAAAAGCTTGTGCTTCATAAGGGGCTGTTTGTCTTTCAATTAATTGTACCTTAAGCTAATATATGTATTACAGACAAACATAATAAAGTGTTTAAAGTGTTTAAAGTGTTTAAAGTGTCTACTTCTTTCTTCTTTCTCCGTTTTTTTTCATCTCTTTTCTATTTCTTTAACTAACCAAATTATACATTTATCTTGCTTCTGTCTTCTCTTCTTTAATTCTTCTCATGTATCTTTTCCTTCTTTCCTCACATCCTGTCATCTCAACATTTTTTTTTTAATACATTTATTTTGCTTGTCTTTGATGTTTTCCTTTAGTTTTCCTTTCCATATTTTCGTCCCGATTTTCCTCCCATCGTATTCCCTCAAAACTCAGTCGCTTCAGCAGTTTAATGACCAATAAAACCCTATAGAATATAAGAGATCAGTTTATATTGATATAAAGGAAAATATAAATTATTCACAAAACTTCAAGCAAGATACAATACCAACACATCAAAACACAGCTGTACATTATTCTTAGAAGGGATCGCCTCACCTTCCAGTATTCAATTTGATATATATATATATATATATATATATATATATATATATATATATATATATATATATATATATATATATATATATATATATATATATATATATAAGATAAGATTTACACAGACTATAAATAAATCTAACTTAGTAAGTTTCTAACACAAAAATTATTCACACACTCACCCGTACATACTGTACATTAACCTCTCTTGGCACATACACACACACACACACACACACACACACACACACACACACACACACACACACACTAAATTCTGAATTCTGTAAAAAGATTAGACAGGAAACAAACACACACACACACACACACACACACACACACACACA
>NC_087170.1:10906494-10911494 GCF_035594125.1 Scylla paramamosain | reverse complement strand
GTAAAAGATTAGAGAGGAAACTCACACACACAAACACACACACACAGGCAAAAAGACACCACATAGTGTAGTGGTTAGCATGCTTGGCTGAAAGGAAGAAGGCCCAGGTTTGAATCCTGGGTGCAGCGAGGCAAATGTGTACTCCTTGTTCACCTAGCAGCAAATAGGTACATGAAGGATTGTGACCTTGCTATCCCAGTGTGTGGTGTGTCAGTGGTCTATGTCTTACCCAAAGATAGGTCACTACGAGATCTGAGCTCTTTCCTGAGGGGAAAGGCTGGCTTGGTGACCAGTAGATGACCATAGGTGAATCACACACACACACACACACACACACACACATCTAAACTTAAATCTGAATTTTTTAAGAACCATAGACAGGAAAGCACACACACACACGCACACTATACTCTGAATCCTGTAAAAAGCACAAACAGAAAAAAAAAAAAAACACACATACACACACACACACATCATTCACACTCTAAGCCCATCAGCCCCAGGTGGAAAGGGACAGACTTGTGAACCACCCTTCTACACACCTTATCAGTATGACAAGATTTACACATACTATAAATAAATCTAACTTAGCAAGTCTCTAACAGAAATTATTGACACACCAACGCGTACATAATGTATATAAACCTCTCTTGGCACACACACACACACACACACACACACACACACACACACACACACACATACTAAATTTTGAATTCTGTAAAAAGATTAGACAGGAAACACACACAGACACACACACACACACAAATAGACACACACTTTATTCTGAATTCTGTGAAAAGCATAGACAGGAAAAACAAACACACACACACACACACACACTTAATTCTGAATTATGTAAAAAGCATGGACAGGAAACACACAGACAGACACACACACACACATACACACACACATACACATACTTAATTCTGAATTTTGTAAAAAGATTAGAGAGGAAACTCACACACACAGACACACACACACACACACACACACACACACACACACACACACACACACACACACACACACACAACATTCTCAAACAGACACACACTTAATTTTGAATTCTGTGAAAAGAATAGACAGGAAAAACAAACACACACACACTTAATTATGAATTATGTAAAAAGCATGGACACGAAACACACACATACACACAGACACACACACACACACACACACTCACACACACCTAAACTTAATTCTAAATTTTGTAAGAAGCATAAACAGGAAAGCACACACACACACACACACACACACACACTAAATTCTAAATCCTGTAAAAAGCACTAATAGGAAAACACACACACACACACACACACACACACACACACACACACACACACACTTAATTCTGAATTCTGTGAAAAGCACAGACAGGAAAAACACACATACACACACACACACACACACACACACACACTCTAAACAAATACACACACTACCTCAACCTAACCTAACATTCACATACAAAGATGATGAAGAGGACAACAATGAGCAGGACAACCCCGAGGATGATGCCATATATAACCTTCTTCAGCACCTTCTGCATGTTGACCCTGGCCTCCTGCAGGTTCACCCGCCCCTTCTCTGTCTTGACCTGTGAGTCATGGACACCATCTCCCCTTGATCCCTCACCAGCTGCACAATCTCCTGTGGTGGTGATAGTGGTGGTTACTAATGGTTATAGTTGCAGAAGAGTAAATCAAGAAATAAATGTATTGTAAGAAATAAAATAACAAAAAGATAAATGTAATGGAATAAATAAATGGAGGTATCATGTTCCTGGAAGGGCTGCTGTTGGAGTTTGACACATTAATTAAAATGAAATTAAATAAATATGTGCAGTAAAATAAAACTGAGCAAAATAAAAAAGCAAAAAGTTAAAGAAAATTCATAAATAAGGCAAAGAAAAAAAAAATGGAATATATAGTGGGATTCAATAAATAAAAGAGAATGAAAACAATAAAATAATAAAAAAAGACAAAAATTAAATAAATAAATAAAAAAATAAATAAATACTATAAAAAAAGATCAGCGTGTACTTACCTAGAGCCATAACAAGGTGGTCCTGGAGCTGTCCTACAAGCGCTGCAACACCTCTATCCACTACATTCCCAACACAAAAACACCCCCAAACACCACTCCAAACATCCTAAAACACATGCAAACACACACAAAACACCCCAATACACACATAAAAAATCCTAACCAGTCTCAAAATACCTCAGTTAACCTCAAACCACACCCAAATAATCCCTAACCAGCCCACAACCTGACCTAACCATTCCCTCCTGCCTCCCTAGCTCACCCCAAAACACACTCAAAACACCCAAAAACCACCAAAATACCCTAAAACCACCAGAACACACTCAAAACACCTCCAAACACACAAAAAATACACCCACGAACATATTCAAACACCTACAAAACAAACCCGAACAAACCAAAATGCACCCAAAACACGCCAAACACACTCAATCACCTAAAAAACGCATCCAAACACATTAAAAAGTCTGACACTCTCAGACAAAGAAAATATTACAAAGAAAGAAAGGGCAGCATAGAAAACTAAGCTAAATATTGTTGTCTTAGGATTTCCCTGTTTTGCCTCCTTCATTTCTCCTTTCTTTTTCGTCCTCCTTCCCTATTTATCCTTTTTTCTTCCTCCTACAACTACTATCTACATGCCTGAGTTAAGAAACACCCGGAAAAACGTCAAAAATACTAGAAATTACTCGAAATATTGAAGATAAGGGTCTGTGGCAGAGACCCCCCCCTGGACCCCTGATGACGTCACACCTGAGGTCGTGACGTCACGCCAGGATACGTGCGTAACGTATTTCATTTTAAAATTGACCCATAGAAAAAATGGAGCTAGGTTGGAATGCATTATATATTCTGACTTGATAATTACTTTAATAAATATTCATAATATTATAACATCTCCAGCCTCAGTAGTATGAAAGAAATATCAATATGAATTATGAAAAAAACGTTGGAACATTTGACCCCATTAAAACCATTGAAAAGTCTACCTATTTTTTCACTTAACAGAAATAAAAACACTTTAAAAATATGAACTATCTTTTCAATCAATTAAAACTTACCTAGAACCAGAAGTAAACGAATGAAAAATAAATCTGTAAAAAAAAGTGTTGGAACCTAAACACGAATAAAAAACATTGAAAAGTCCACCCATTTTAACTTAATAGCAATGCAAAGCACTTTAAAAAATCTGAACTATTTTTTCAAATAACCTAGAGTTACTTAAAAGCTCAAATAAGGAAATAAGGAAATAAAAAATGTCAACATTTCGACTTTTAACAGGACCACAAATCATTTTAAAGTCCACATATTTAACTCAACAGGACGGCAAACCGGTTTAAAAATCACAAGCGATTTTTTAAAGTATAAAGAACTTCATTATAGCCTCGAATAAAAAAGCCAACAATGGGGTTCCGTAAAATTCAGCCCAAAAACAGGCCTATAGTTACGTTATAAACAACAGCAAATACAACACATTTCCTTAACAAAAGCCTCAAAACCACTTCATAAGCAACGAAACATTTATACAAACCATAAAAAATTACTTAGAAACCGAACTTAAAGAGTTAAGGAAAACGAAAATATATTGGAACCGAAGAGCAGGCTGGGGCCTGTAGAGATCAAACATGGCGGCCGCTAATTTGCCTTAATTACTCTGTTATCACACTAAAGCCAGGCAATGGCGATATACCTCACAGGCGGACATGAAAATTCGAACTGAGGCTACATTTTGTGACATGTTTGGCTTACAATACGTGATAAATAAAGCAAATAATGGCTGAGTAGGGACGACCTATGTCTACCGCAGATGTCATTTTGACGATCCTTCATTATTTTTTACTAAATTTCAAGCTATATCGCGACTCAGATATAAACATAAGTAAAATATTAATCGATAATCTCAAAAAGTACAATAATAACGAATAATAATGAAGAACTGAAAGACGTTACTGGAGGGAGGAGGAAGGGTTGAGAGTTATGGTGTAGGCGGTGATGTTAACCGAGGCAGTCATTGCTGTACTCACATTACATTAAGTAGCCGTGTCTCTCTAGTGATGCTTGGTGGTGTTTGATGCAGGAGGAAGCTGCAGGGAATATGGAAGCACTGGTCACTAGTGTCTGTGTGTGTGTGTGTGTGTGTGTGTTAAGACTGACCAATGCCGAGGAAAACATTCTGCTTCCATCACTGTCATTAAGCAGTCGTGTCTCTTTGATGATGCTTGGTGGTGTTTAATGCAGGAGGAAGCTCCAGGGAATATGGAAACACTGGTCACTAGTGTGTGTGTGTGTGTATGGGGCAAGACTGACCAGTGCTGACCAAAATACTCCTCCTGCCCTTATGTTCATCCCCCCTTCTCTCTGTCCGTCTCTCTTTGTCGCGCACACACACACACACACACACACACTGCCTGCCGCCATTGTATTGGCGGCGTTAGAGACCGGAAAATACATGAAAAACACGCATATCTACAGCGAGCGAAATGTCAACTACCGACCACGAAATGTAAACACAGACAGCAGATCTCTCTCTCTCTCTCTCTCTCTGCACAAAGATCAAGGGCGAAAACAAACTAAGGGAAATAAATAAATGGCCAACTGGAGATTATCATTACTTCTAGTATTTAATTATTGGTATATATATATATATATATATATATATATATATATATATATATATATATATATATATATATATATATATATATATATATATATATATATATATATATATATATATATATATATATATATATATATATATATATATATATATATATATATATATATATCCACTTCTCTCTTCCTCCTTCCAGTTTATCCTTCCAGGATATTTATATTACATTCATACATCCTCTTCAATTTTATTACTTATTTTCTTTCTTCTACTTCTTTCTTCTTTCTCCGTTTTTTTTCATCTCTTTTCTCTTTCTTTAACTAATCAAATT
>NC_087170.1:10888994-10896494 GCF_035594125.1 Scylla paramamosain | reverse complement strand
CACTCCAAACATCCTAAAACACATGCAAACACACACAAAACACCCCAATACACACATAAAAAATCCTAACCAGTCTCAAAATACCTCAGTTAACCTCAAACCACACCCAAATAATCCCTAACCAGCCCACAACCTGACCTAACCATTCCCTCCTGCCTCCCTGGCTCACCCCAAAACACACTCAAAACACCCAAAATCACTTTAAAGGGCAGCCAAGATCATCTAAAACATTCCAAAATACCCTAAAACCACCAGAACACACTCAAAACACCTCCAAACACACAAAAAATACACCCACGAACATATTCAAACACCTACAAAACAAACCCGAACAAACCAAAATGCACCCAAAACACGCCAAACACACTCAATCACCTAAAAAACGCATCCAAACACATTAAAAAGTCTGACACTCTCAGGCAAAGAAAATATTACAAAGAAAGAAAGGGCAGCATAGAAAACTAAGCTAAATATTGTTGTCTTAGGATTTCCCTGTTTTGCCTCCTTCATTTCTCCTTTCTTTTTCCTCCTCCTTCCCTATTTATCCTTTTTTCTTCCTCCTACAACTACTATCTACATGTCTGAGTTAAGAAACACACGGAAAAACGTCAAAAATACTAGAAATTACTCGAAATATTGAAGATAAGGGTCTGTGGCAGAGACCCCCCTTGGCCCCCTGATGACGTCACACCTGAGGTCGTGACGTCACGCCAGGATACGTGCGTAACGTATTTCATTTTAAAATTGACCCATAGAAAAAATGGAGCTAGGTTGGAATGCATTATATATTCTGACTTGATAATTACTTTAATAAATATTCATAATATTATAACATCTCCAGCCTCAGTAGTATGAAAGAAATATCAATATGAATTATGAAAAAAACGTTGGAACATTTGACCCCATTAAAACCATTGAAAAGTCTACCTATTTTTTCACTTAACAGAAATAAAAACACTTTAAAAATATGAACTATCTTTTCAATCAATTAAAACTTACCTAGAACCAGAAGTAAACGAATGAAAAATAAATCTGTAAAAAAAAGTGTTGGAACCTAAACACGAATAAAAAACATTGAAAAGTCCACCCATTTTAACTTAATAGCAATGCAAAGCACTTTAAAAAATCTGAACTATTTTTTCAAATAACCTAGAGTTACTTAAAAGCTCAAATAAGGAAATAAGGAAATAAAAAATGTCAACATTTCGACTTTTAACAGGACCACAAATCATTTTAAAGTCCACATATTTAACTCAACAGGACGGCAAACCGGTTTAAAAATCACAAGCGATTTTTTAAAGTATAAAGAACTTCATTATAGCCTCGAATAAAAAAGCCAACAATGGGGTTCCGTAAAATTCAGCCCAAAAACAGGCCTATAGTTACGTTATAAACAACAGCAAATACAACACATTTCCTTAACAAAAGCCTCAAAACCACTTCATAAGCAACGAAACATTTATACAAACCATAAAAAATTACTTAGAAACCGAACTTAAAGAGTTAAGGAAAACGAAAATATATTGGAACCGAAGAGCAGGCTGGGGCCTGTAGAGATCAAACATGGCGGCCGCTAATTTGCCTTAATTACTCTGTTATCACACTAAAGCCAGGCAATGGCGATATACCTCACAGGCGGACATGAAAATTCGAACTGAGGCTACATTTTGTGACATGTTTGGCTTACAATACGTGATAAATAAAGCAAATAATGGCTGAGTAGGGACGACCTATGTCTACCGCAGATGTCATTTTGACGATCCTTCATTATTTTTTACTAAATTTCAAGCTATATCGCGACTCAGATATAAACATAAGTAAAATATAAATCGATAATCTCAAAAAGTACCCTAATAACGAATAATAATGAAGAACTGAAAGACGCTACTGGAGGGAGGAGGAAGGGTTGAGTGTTAATGGTGTAGGCGGTGATGTTAACCGAGGCAGTCATTGCTGTACTCACATTACATTAAGTAGCCGTGTCTCTCTAGTGATGCTTGGTGGTGTTTGATGCAGGAGGAAGCTGCAGGGAATATGGAAGCACTGGTCACTAGTGTCTGTGTGTGTGTGTGTGTGTGTGTGTGTGTGTTAAGACTGACCAATGCCGAGGAAAACATTCTGCTTCCATCACTGTCATTAAGCAGTCGTGTCTCTTTGATGATGCTTGGTGGTGTTTAATGCAGGAGGAAGCTCCAGGGAATATGGAAACACTGGTCACTAGTGTGTGTGTGTATGTGTGTGTATGGGGCAAGACTGACCAGTGCTGACCAAAATACTCCTCCTGCCCTTATGTTCATCCCCCCTTCTCTCTGTCCGTCTCTCTTTGTCGCACACACACACACACACACACACACACTGCCTGCCGCCACTGTATTGGCGGCGTTAGAGACCGGAAAATACATGAAAAACACGCAAATCTACAGCGAGCGAAATGTCAACTACCGACCACGAAATGTAAACACAGACAGCAGATCTCTCTCTCTCTCTCTCTCTCTCTCTCTGCACAAAGATCAAGGGCGAAAACAAACTAAGGGAAATAAATAAATGGCCAACTGGAGATTATCATTACTTCTAGTATTCAATATTGGTATATATATATATATATATATATATATATATATATATATATATATATATATATATATATATATATATATATATATATATATATATATATATATATATATATATATATATATATATATATATATATATATATATATATATATATATATATATATATATATATATATATATATATATATATATATCCACTTCTCTCCTCCTCCTTCTAGTTTATATATCCTTCCAGGATATTTATATTACATTCATACATCCTCTTCAATTTTATTACTTATTTTCCGCCCCGGACTAAATACTTTTGACGCTATAAATGTGTTTACCTCTGACCTACACGATGCCTTGAATAAACATAAGTCTATAATATCCATTTTCATTGATTTCAGCAAAGCTTTTGACACAGTTGACCCAAACATTCTAATAGACAAATTACGTCACTATGGTATTCGCGGTTGTGTGGAAAATTGGTTCAAATCATATTTAACTGGCCGATCTTATTTTACATCCTACAATAACTCTAAATCAACCATCAAACCTATACATCTTGGCGTGCCACAAGGTAGCATCTTTGGCCCTATTCTTTTCCTGATATATATCAACGATATCAGCAATGCCTCTACTGCTTTCAACACTATACAATTTGCTGATGACTCCACCTTGTACATGATTGGTGATAATCCCACTGACCTAATCTACAGAGCCAACCTAGAATTATCTGCCTTTTCTGAATGGTGTCTTGCAAATCGCCTAACAATTAACACAGCTAAAACTTTCTACATGTTATTTACAAATACCACCACCAAATACCAACCCTTACCTAGACTTACCATATTAGATAAAGATATCACGCAAGTTTCTAAGACAAAATTTCTTGGAGTCACATTTGACAATAATCTTACCTTTAAATATCACATATCAAACCTTTGCCTAAAATTATCTAGATCAATAGCTCTATTGCTGAAAATAAAAAACTTTGTTCCAGTGGAAATTATGAAAATCATGTATTATGCCCATATATATACCCACACTTAACCTACTGTAATCCAATTTGGTCCACTACCTACCCATGTCATCTACAAAATCTAAACATCCTCCACAAGAAAATTATTAGAATCATGACTAATAGTGACTTCCTCCAACACACACCTCCACTCTTTAAATCTATGAAAATCCTTCAACTCTCTGACTTATCAAACTTCTCTATTGCATCATACATGTTCAAATTGATAAATTCCAACAACAACAATACCCTGACCCTAACTCATAACCACTCCACACGCTACAGGCATTCTCTACAGATTCCCCATCATACCTTAACTCTCTACCAACACTCTCTAATGTATAAAGGTCCCAAAATATGGAATAGCACCCTGTCACACATAAAAAATTCATTAAGCGTAAATATCTTTAAGAGAAAACTAAAAGAATATTTATTGTCTCAATACTGACACATCTTGTACTTCAATCAATTTTTATCAATATCAATTATTTTGTTTCTTGGTATTGTAACCAAATAGTTCATATCCTCTGTAACTAAAATAGTTTATAACCTCTAGTATATATACATATTTATTTCTGTTTGTTTAATTATTCTCAAAACTAATATTTGCTTGTTTATAATCAGATTCCACTTCAATTTTCTCTATTTCTCATGTATAATTATGATTTTTCTCCTTTCCTTCCTGTTCTTGCAAAGCCATTTATCCCTAAATCTTTCGTTATTGCTATTAATTTTTTTTTTTTTTTACATTTTCTTCAATTAGATTTTTAGTTTAGTGTTGTTTTACATTTCAGTATTAAGTAGATATTAAGTGTGCCCAAAAAGCTTGTGCTTCATAAGGGGCTGTTTGTCTTTCAATTAATTGTACCTTAAGCATATATATTACAGACAAACATAATAAAGTGTTTAAAGTGTTTAAAGTGTTTAAAGTGTCTACTTCTTTCTTCTTTCTCCATTTTTTTTCATTTCTTTTCTATTTCTTTAACTAACCAAATTATACATTTATCTTGCTTCTGTCTTCTCTTCTTTAATTCTTCTCATGTATCTTTTCCTTCTTTCCTCACATCCTGTCATCTCAACTTTTTTTTTTAATACATTTATTTTGCTTGTCTTTGATGTTTTCCTTTAGTTTTCCTTTCCATATTTTCGTCCCGATTTTCCTCCCATCGTATTCCCTCAAAACTCAGTCGCTTCAGCAGTTTAATGACCAATAAAACCCTACAGAATATAAGAGATCAGTTTATATGGATATAAAGGAAAATATAAATTATTCACAAAACTTCAAGCAAGATACAATACCAACACATCAAAACACAGCTGTACATTATTCTTAGAAGGGATCGCCTCACTTTCCAGTATTCAATTTGATATATATATATATATATATATATATATATATATATATATATATATATATATATATATATATATATATATATATATATATATATATATATATATATATATATATATATATATATATATAAGATAAGATTTACACAGACTATAAATAAATCTAACTTAGTAAGTTTCTAACACAGAAATTATTCACACACTCACCCGTACATACTGTACATTAACCTCTCTTGGCACACACACACACACACACACACACACACACACACACACACACACACACACTAAATTCTGAATTCTGTAAAAAGATTAGACAGGAAACAAACACACACACACACACACACACACACACACACACACACACACACACACACACACACACACACTTAATTCTGAATTCTGTGAAAAGCATAGACAGGAAAAACAAAAACACACACACTTAATTCTGAATTATGTACAAAGCATGGACAGGAAACACACACACACACACACACACACATACACACACATGCTTAATTCTGAATTTTGTAAAAAGATTAGAGATGAAACACACACACACACACACACACACACACACACACACACGAACACACTTAATTCTGAATTCTGTGAAAAGAATTGACAGGAAAAACAAACACACACACTTAATTCTGAATTATGTAAAAAGGATGGACAAGAAACACACACACACACACACACACACACACACACACACACACACACCTAAACTTAATTCTGAATTTTGTAAGAAGCATAAACAGGAAAGCACACACACACACACACACTAAATTCTAAATCCTGTAAAAAGCACTAAAAGGAAACACCCACACACACACACACACACACACACACACACACACACACACACTTAATTCTGAATTCTGTGAAAAGCATATACAGGAAAAACAAATACATACACACTTAATTCTGAATTATGTAAAAAGCATAGACAGGAAAAACACACACACACACACACACACAAACACACACACCCACACACTCCACTTCAACCTAACCTAACATTCACATACAAAGAAGATGATGAAGAGGACAACAATGAGCAGGACGAACCCGAGGATGAGACCAAAGATAACCTTCTTCAGCACCTGCATGTTGACCCTGGCCTCCTGCAGCTCCACCCGCCCCTTCTCTGTCTTGACCTGTGAGTCATAGCCACCATCTCCCCTTCATCCCTCACCAGCTGCGCAATCTCCTGTGGTGGTGATAGTGGTGGTTACTAATGGTTATAGTTGCAGAAAAGTAAGTAAATCAAGAAATAAATGTAATGTAAGAAATAAAATAACAAAAAAGATAAATGTAATGGAATAAATAAATGGAGTTATCGTGTTCCTGGAAGGGCTGCTGCTGGAGTTTGACACGTTAATTAAAATAAAATTAAATAAATATATGCAGTAAAATAAAACTGAGCAAAATAAAAAGCAAAAAGTTAAAGAAAATTCATAAATAAGGCAAAAAAATGGAATACTTGGTTGACTTCAATAAATAAAAGAGAATGAATAAACAATAAAATCAAATAAAAAAAAGCAAAACAAAAAATTAAAAAAATAAATAAGAAAGTAAATTAATAAATAAAAAAATAAATAGTATAAAAAAAAAAGATCAGTATGTACTCACCTGGAGACATAACAAGGTGGTCCTGGAGCTGTCCTACAAATGCTCCAATACCTTCGTCCTCTAGATTCCCAACACAAAAACACCCCCAAACACCACTCCAAACATCCTAAAACACATGCAAACAAACACAAAAAACCACAATACACACATAAAAAAATCCTAACCAGTCTCAAAATACCTCCATTAACCTAAACCCACACCCAAGTAATCCCTAACCAGCACATAACCTGACCTAACCATTCCTTCCTGCCTCCCTGCCTCACCACAAAACACACTCAAAACACCCAAAATCACTTTAAAGGGCAGCCAAGACCATCTAAAACATTCTAGAATACCCTAAAACCATCAGAAGAAACTCAAAACACCTCCACACACACACACAAAAAAAAAACCCATAAACATATTCAAACATCTACAACACACACCCAAACAAACCAAAATGCAACTAAAACACCAACACACGCCAAACACACTCAATCACCTCCAAAATCCACCCAAAAACATTAAAAAGTCTGACACTCTCAGGCACGGCAAATATTACACACACACACACACACACACACACACACACACACACACACACACACACACACGCTTAATTCTGAATTCTACAAAAAAGCAAACAGAAAAAAACACACACACACACACACACACATTATTCACACTCTCATTCCATCAGCCCCAGGCGGAAAGGGACAGACTTGTGAACCACCTTCTAAACACACTATCAATATGACAAGATTTACATAGACTATAAATAAATCTAAATTACCAAGTCTCTAACATAAAAAATATTGACATACTCACCCGTACATAAACCTCTCTTATGACACACAAAAAAACACACATAACACACTAAATTCTGAATTCAGTCAAACGCATCAACAGGAAAAATAAACACACACACACACTTAATTCTCAATTATGTA
>NC_087170.1:10771494-10881494 GCF_035594125.1 Scylla paramamosain | reverse complement strand
AAAACACGCCAAACACACTCAATCTCCTAAAAAACGCATCCAAACACATTAAAAAGTCTGACACTCTCAGGCAAAGAAAATATTACAAAGAAAGAAAGGGCAGCATAGAAAACTAAGCTAAATATTGTTGTCTTAGGATTTCCCTGTTTTGCCTCCTTCATTTCTCCTTTCTTTTTCCTCCTCCTTCCCTATTTATCCTTTTTTCTTCCTCCTACAACTACTATCTACATGCCTGAGTTAAGAAACACACGGAAAAACGTCAAAAATACTAGAAATTACTCGAAATATTGAAGATAAGGGTCTGTGGCAGAGACCCCCCCTGGCCCCCTGATGACGTCACACCTGAGGTCGTGACGTCACGCCAGGATACGTGCGTAACGTATTTCATTTTAAAATTGACCCATAGAAAAAATGGAGCTAGGTTAGAATGCATTATATATTCTGACTTGATAATTACTTTAATAAATATTCATAATATTATAACATCTCCAGCCTCAGTAGTATGAAAGAAATATCAATATGAATTATGAAAAAAACGTTGGAACATTTGACCCCATTAAAACCATTGAAAAGTCTACCTATTTTTTCACTTAACAGAAATAAAAACACTTTAAAAATATGAACTATCTTTTCAATTAATTAAAACTTACCTAGAACCAGAAGTAAACGAATGAAAAATAAATCTGTAAAAAAAAGTGTTGGAACCTAAACACGAATAAAAAACATTGAAAAGTCCACCCATTTTAACTTAATAGCAATGCAAAGCACTTTAAAAAATCTGAACTATTTTTTCAAATAACCTAGAGTTACTTAAAAGCTCAAATAAGGAAATAAGGAAATAAAAAATGTCAACATTTCGACTTTTAACAGGACCACAAATCATTTTAAAGTCCACATATTTAACTCAACAGGACGGCAAACCAGTTTAAAAATCATAAGCGATTTTTTAAAGTATAAAGAACTTCATTATAGCCTCGAATAAAAAAGCCAACAATGGGGTTCCGTAAAATTCAGCCCAAAAACAGGCCTATAGTTACGTTATAAACAACAGCAAATACAACACATTTCCTTAACAAAAGCCTCAAAACCACTTCATAAGCAACGAAACATTTATACAAACCATAAAAAATTACTTAGAAACCGAACTTAAAGAGTTAAGGAAAACGAAAATATATTGGAACCGAAGAGCAGGCTGGGGCCTGTAGAGATCAAACATGGCGGCCGCTAATTTGCCTCAATTACTCTGTTATCACACTAAAGCCAGGCAATGGCGATATACCTCACAGGCGGACATGAAAATTCGAACTGAGGCTACATTTTGTGACATGTTTGGCTTACAATACGTGATAAATAAAGCAAATAATGGCTGAGTAGGGACGACCTATGTCTACCGCAGATGTCATTTTGACGATCCTTCATTATTTTTTACTAAATTTCAAGCTATATCGCGACTCAGATATAAACATAAGTAAAATATAAATCGATAATCTCAAAAAGTACCCTAATAACGAATAATAATGAAGAACTGAAAGACGCTACTGGAGGGAGGAGGAAGGGTTGAGTGTTATGGTGTAGGCGGTGATGTTAACCGAGGCAGTCATTGCTGTACTCACATTACATTAAGTAGCCGTGTCTCTCTAGTGATGCTTGGTGGTGTTTGATGCAGGAGGAAGCTGCAGGGAATATGGAAGCACTGGTCACTAGTGTCTGTGTGTGTGTGTGTGTGTGTGTGTGTTAAGACTGACCAATGCCGAGGAAAACATTCTGCTTCCATCACTGTCATTAAGCAGTCGTGTCTCTTTGATGATGCTTGGTGGTGTTTAATGCAGGAGGAAGCTCCAGGGAATATGGAAACACTGGTCACTAGTGTGTGTGTGTGTGTGTGTGTGTGTGTATGGGGCAAGACTGACCAGTGCTGACCAAAATACTCCTCCTGCCCTTATGTTCATCCCCCCTTCTCTCTGTCCGTCTCTCTTTGTCGCGCACACACACACACACACACACACACACACACACACTGCCTGCCGCCACTGTATTGGCGGCGTTAGAGACCGGAAAATACATGAAAAACACGCAAATCTACAGCGAGCGAAATGTCAACTACCGACCACGAAATGTAAACACAGACAGCAGATATCTCTCTCTCTCTCTCTCTCTCTCTCTCTGCACAAAGATCAAGGGCGAAAACAAACTAAGGGAAATAAATAAATGGCCAACTGGAGATTATCATTACTTCTAGTATTCAATTATTGGTATATAATATATAAATTATGAAACCTTAAACAGGCTACAACGATAGGAAGTGTTGAAAAAATGTTTAGCGGTTCTTCCTCTCTCCTTTTAGTGGGCCTATAGATGCTTACAAATTATGTAAAGCCTAGATTCTGAAGTACCTTTCCTTTCTCACCCTCGCTGTGGTTTCTTTGCTCGAAGTTGACATCACTTTGCTTCATATTTTCATTGTAAAAATGGAATATGACTGCTAGATTCTGTGGCACGGACGCAAATTTGACATATCTTGATCGAGCATTACCTACCGACTCCTGCTGAGCGAATGCATGCAAGGACATCTACAGTTAGAAATGTTCTGCATGTGGTACAACGTTTAGTAAGACACAAATGTTTGGTAATTAATCATATCATTTGTATGTTATTGACGTATAATGGTATAAAAACAAATAAGAAAGACTTACTCGTATATGATAGCACACTGAATGCGGCAGCTGATTAAAGAAACGGTGTGTCTGGCGCGTTATGTCTTGGCGTGAGGGAGGAGGCTGCCTTGATATTAAGCAGGGCGTGCCAGCCTAATCACACACATCCTTCGCCTGCTAACCAGCCCCTCACCCCTAACTTGCTATTACCACGCTACCTTGCCTCATTGGTACTGCAGCCTGGCGTCACTTCTTGCATTCCACTCCACATTGCTCCTGATTTATGCATCGTAAAGTACATATAATTACTAGTGTGGTAATGCATCATACAAGTTTCGTGAAAGCAAATAGGACACCATTACCTTAAGTGGTCTATTAATAGCCCCGCCACTGTGACAGGTATTCAGTGCATCTTCTGGCGGGACTGGCGACGGTAGCGAAACTCTGTGCTGCGATACAAGGCTTCATTAACATCTGTGTGCGAAAAGTAGCGAATTTGAGCTTAAATCCCGACAGCTTCTTGGGACCATGTTCTGAAACACTTTTGTTGAAGTTACAGGATTTTCTTAATTAATTGTGTTTTCTCGGTAATAGTGACAGATTAACATTTCTACTTTATAGACAGGAGAAACACTCTTGAGAACCTGGGTAATCATCTCTGTGGTCTTTGAAAGTAGTCGTGGTGAGACAGCAGTATTTCAGAATACAGACATTGATAATACGGGGAGGGCTCTCGTGCCCCTACCAGAACTATCAGGTCTCACTCACCCAGCTCGGGGGGTTATTCAATCGATCAATCAGATGTCAGTCTTAGTCGTGTACCACTGAAGGAACAGGAAATGTTTAATACCAAAGAATATAAGATACTCTACTTCTATTTTTCATTTGCCTGCTTGAACTTTGTATTCCTGACACTGCCTGTCCTCGCCAAGCCTCAAGGTAAGAAACGAGAGAGAGAGAGAGAGAGAGAGAGAGAGAGAGAGAGAGAGAGAGAGAGAGAGAGAGAGAGAGAGAGAGAGAGAGAGAGAGAGAGAGAGAGAGAGAGAGATAGTGTGTGTGTGTGTGTTGAGGGTCAGGGTCTGACCCTCAACTCCAAAAACTGTTCCCTTCCCCCCATTCTCTTGTAATTTGATGTTTAATATTACCATGCCGTACCTGTCACGGAAGTGTGTCATACTATAGCATATTGACTTGCCATGGAACAAATTCTATAAAAGTTTGGGCTAATGTGACCCTTCCCCGCATTGTTCCGCACCTGGACAAGGTGCCTCTCAATAGGTGCCTTGCATTAGGAACCTTTCACATTATGCGGTTTTTCGCCACATCTAAATGCAGTTCGGGCTCGGACACAGCAGTCGACTGATAGTTTGTATGTCCCTTTTCATACTGTGCGGGTGCGGGTGATTGACTGGTCCGGGCCCGGATGCAGTTGCGGCGTCCCTCTGGTCTTGTCCGGTCCCGTACCCGTGCGCGGTGGTAGTGGGCTTTAAATTTAAATAAAAGTCTTCACACTGCGGTTTGTAGCCGCACAAGAATCGTGTGACAAACATATCTAGTGCAGTTCCACAAGATTTCAACGTGTTCAGCAGCCGGATGATAGTGAGGCAGCAATCGCAAGGATTTTCAATCCGGCAGCCACACCAACATGCCGCGATAAACCACATAATGTGAAAGGGGCCTAAGAAGACCATTGTGATCTTTACCTTCCCCAGCGAGGCGTGGTGGGCACTACCGGAGGGCGGTTACAGGAACCAAACTGTCAAGGCCGTGACAGTTTGCCTGACCTGCCTCCGGAGAAATTATCCCTGGTCGATAGCAACGGCCAGAGGGAAGGTTGGCAAGAAGACGGTGTTCACCGTCCCTTTGTACCTCGGGGAGTTCATCTCCACACTGACTGTCTCCCAAACACATGGACGGACAGTTTTCCTTAACCTGGTTCTAGTTCCGGTCTCGCAGCTGACAAAAAGATGCTGTAATGGGCGGCCTGTCTCACTCTGAAGGTCTCGCCTGCAACTCTGTCCTGCAAGGCAAGGGTGGGAGTGAGAGGGAAAACCTCCATGCTGGCCAAGCCCCACCACCGACCCAGCAGGGAAACAGCGAGGAGAGGAAGAGAAAGCCAGAGCCATACCAGCTAGCCACCAAACAGCACGGTGACCAGTCAGGCTCACGATGCCAGGTGCTCGCCACTACAAGACGCCTCGTCCAAGGGCTTCTCTGAGTGTGTCACTGTGTGCCACAGCGTTATGGCCCCCCCAGCGTCCGCAAGCTGCCGGACCGTGTGCTGCTAGTGGTGAAGGAACGCGGCACCTTATTATTCCCTTATTGCCGCAAAGTGGCCTCTGCCCGCCTCCTCCTCGCCAGTTGGACGCGTTTGCTGTGCGCTGTCTGGCAGAACATCATGGAGCAGGAAGTGACCTTGGATGTGGTAAAGTTGATGCGCAAGGCACAGTGGAAGTGCCTGGCACTACAGGTGTACCGTCTGCACCGCAGCAAGGTGTACCACAAGGCCATCGGCAACCTGCAGCGTCTCCTGCAGGTGGGAGACAATCAAGAGCTGCTGCTCGACCTGCAGGGAGGTGTGAAGGGACAAGATTAAAAAAAAATAACAGTAACCAAAAGGGGATAGGCAGACAAGGATTTTTTTTTTTTTTTGTTAATGCTTGCCTGCCTGTTCCCTTTTGGTTACTATTAGGTTTTTTAATCTTGTCCCTATTGTGATTTGACAATTTATGATTTTTGTCTTTATACTTAATTTTTATATTTTTTTTAGCCTGATGATGCCATCTGTGAAAGTGAAGCGTTACAATAAATGAAGAAGGAAGTCTGGTGTATCTTTGCTTACCTCATATCATATATATATATATATATATATATATATATATATATATATATATATATATATATATATATATATATATATATATATATATATATATATATATATATATATTGTTATCATATCGCCTTTAGTTAATGGCATTGTTCGCGAATGTGTTCACCTGTCAGGAATACACCATCAAGACGTCCCTCAATCACCACATCTCTCCTCGGGTGTCAACACTGAATTATTTCCCGGTTTGAAGAGTTAGCCGAAATTACAAATTTACATATTAAGCATTTGCATTTCATATATCATCTGTAATAGCACGAATTTTCTCTTTCATTACCGCTATTCTAAATGTTCTACTTTTTAACTTCTTTGAATACATATAACTTCTTTTGTGCCTTGTTATGCATGAGCATTTGATTTAATAACAGCAATACTGATAAGTTTTAATTACTTAAACAGAGTTCCAGCTACACATTTAGTTTCTTCAAGCACATTTCATCAGTTGAAAACCCACTCCTGAAAAATCTGTCGCCATGACTTAAACTGCATCAACATCTTTATCACCATCTATTGTACTATGCAAGAAAAATCAGTAATGTTATTCTTCCAAACCAATCAGCTTCTTTAGTACTGTAATCCACGAGATATGATCATATACTCAGAGAGAGAGAGAGAGAGAGAGAGAGAGAGAGAGAGAGAGAGAGAGAGAGAGAGAGAGAGAGTGTGTGTGTGTGTGTGTGTGACATATATTGTTTACAGACGTGTTCAGTGTTATCATGACTGTGACCTATAGTCCTTAAGTAATGAAACAGGCAAGTCAGTTGGGCAGAGGTATAATATCATATTGCACCAAACAATTCATATCAAAACACCCGCATCGGAATTTTACCTCGGCATCACATTCCAGTTCATCTTGGTCCTAGCGGGGCTATTAAAGTCAGTTAAATACTCGGTACATTAATTTATATTCAGTTTATAAACATAGAATGAACTGAACTTTCTGATAACACTACTTAATAGTTATACATGTTCATCACTGCTGTAATGTTTTTTTTATTTTTTTTAATAATCAATTAATTAATTATTATTATACTTATTTTTTTCAGTGGTAGCAGTAGGGACAGTGGGGGAGGAAGGTAAGCAGTGAAGTCTTCGTTATCTCATATTCCACGTATTTTTCCATGAGTGAGAGCGGCGTGGCGCGTTGTGCCTTGCCACCAGCAGCCCCTCAGTCCCCGCACAAAGCAGTCATGCAGGAGCGTGGCAGTATTTATCACATTAGTCCCCTTCCTGGTGTCGTGTTCGTAACTGTCCCTTGTATGTAGTTGTCTGCTCTTTGTTTACAAACAAAAGTGTGACTGCTGTGAACAATTTATAGAGTCTTATTTCACTCTTATATTCGGCTAATCTTTTAACCAAGTCTTCAGCCATGTTGCTGTGGATTGAACATTGTTCCTGGCTGTCCTCTTGTACACAGGTGTCCGCCCACGAACTGCGCATGCTCAGAACCCAATTTTTACAAACCTTGTCAAATGCTTTACTAAAGTCCAGATATAAGATGTCATAACTATCACCATTATCTACTGCCTCGTACACTAATGTAAAAACATAACAAGTTTCTCAGACAAGACTTCCCCTCCCATCTATTCCGTGTGCCCTAACCTTTCTCAGGACCTTTGATGGGGTACCTTGTCAAATGCTTTACTAAAGTTCAGATATAAGATGTCATAACTATCACCATTATCTACTGCCTCGTACACTTAACTGTAAAAACTTAACAAGTTTGTCAGGCAAGACTTCTCCTCCGTAAAGCCATGGTGTGTCTGATTTATCAAGTTATGTTTGTCTAAATGCTCCCTAATGTTCCTCGCTATTATTGACTCCAGTATTTTACCCACAATTGAAGTTAAGCTGACAGGTCTATAATTAGACGCTAAAGTTTTATCTCCTTTCTTAAAGATGGATACTACATTAGCCTGCCTCCGCATTACTGGTACCTCACCCAAATCACTTGAGTCAGGTGAGGCACCAGTAATGTGGAGGCAGGCTAATGTAGTACCCATCTTTAAGAAAGGAGATAAAACCTTAGCGTCTTATTATAGACCTGTCAGCTTAACTTCAGTTGTGGGTAAAATACTGGAGTCAATAATAGCGAGGAACATTAGGGAACATTTAGACAAACATAACTTGACAAATCAGTCACAGCATGGCTTTACGGAGGAGAAGTCTTGCCTGACAAACTTGTTAAGTTTTTACAGTTAAGTGTACGAGGCAGTAGATAATGGTGATAGTTATGACATCTTATATCTGAACTTTAGTAAAGCATTTGACAAGGTACCCCATCAAAGGTCCTGAGAAAGGTTAGGGCACACGGAATAGATGGGAGGGTGTTAGACTGGATAAGGTCATGGCTAAGCGACAGACGACAAAGAGTTGTAATAAACGGCTCTAAATCCGAGTGGGGTCATGTAATTAGTGGGGTGCCACATGGATCAGTATTAGGGCCATTGTTGTTTTTAATATATATCAATGACTTGGATAGTGGAATTAAAAGTGATATTAGTAAATTTGCGGATGACACAGATAGGTAGATTAATTAGAATCGGATGCCATCGCCTTGCAGGCAGATTTAGATAGGATGAATGAATGGACGGACAGATGGCAAATGCAATTTAATATCAACAAATGCAAAGTACTTAGCGTAGGTAGAGGAAACCCACACAGTAGGTACACATTAAACAACGAAACTGTGGTAGGTACAGGGTACGAGAAAGATTTAAGAGTTATAGTTAGCTCTGAACTCCGTCTAGGAAAACAATGCATAGAGGCCAGAAACAGGGTAAATAGGGTATTAGGATTAATTTTTAGGAGTGTTAAAAGTAGAAGGCTGGTCAGACCTCATCTAGACTACGCTGTGCAGTTCTGGTCCCCACTTTACAGGAAAGATATAGGTCTATTAGAATCAGTACAGAGGAGAATGACTAAATGGATACAGGGAATGAGGAGTATTCCTTACGAGGCGAGACTGAAGCAGTTAAACTTACATTCTTTAGAGAGACGTAGGTTAAGAGGGGACCTGACAGAAGTCTTTAAGTGGTATAAGGGTTATAACAAGGGAGATGTAAGCAAAATTCTTAAGATCAGCAACCAGGATAGAAATAACGGGTTCAAGCTCGAAAAATTTAGGTTTAGAAAAGAGATAGGAAGAAATTGGTTCTCAAATAGAGTGGTAGATGAGTGGAACGGACTCAGTAATCATGTTGTTAGTGCTAAGACATTAGGGAGCTTTAAGAGAACATTAGACTTGTTTATGGATGGGGACGATAGGTGGAAATAGGTAGGTATATTTCATACAGGGACTGCCACGCGTAAGCCTGGTCGCTTCTTGCAGCTTCCCTTACTTCTTATGTTCTTATGTTCTTATAAGCGTGTTGATAAACATACCTGTCCGCTGCTGTCCACAACAACATGGCTGAAGACTTGGGGCACGTTCCAAAGAGGTTTACGTAAAGTTACGTAAGCTAACGGAGCAAGTGACATCACTGATAACTAACGGAGGCTCTCAGTCCCAAGAGGTAGTACGCTTCCCCGCGCGGGGGGCGGGGGAGAGCGTTTACTGTTGATAAACAAACATAATCCCTGACTCTCACAGGAATCTGTGGCCTCTCTTCTCCTCTCTCCTCCTCTTGCCTCCTTAAAACTTCATTTCTTTTATGAATAATGTCCACCACATCTAGTACAGGATCGTCAGCGAGCTCTTCTGCTAAGAAGCGCGCTGTCGGCGGCCATTTTTGTTAACTCCAGCTGATCGACTGTCCCAAATGAATGGGGAATGCGTGGGTAGGGAGAAACCTCCCGCGGAACGCACCCTTGGTTAAAAGATTAGCCAAATAGGGTGATGAAAATCTTCACAGCAGTCAGGCTTTTGTTTGTAAATGAAGAGGGGACAGCTACGAACATGACAGGTTACGAAATTTTCATCTCTATATGTATATTTCGTGATCACCACTCCTTGGTGTGTGTGTGTGTGTGTGTTTTATTTACCTAAAGTCGTTATTTTCATTTTTTTTTTTTCTCTCTCTCCACCACTAACACCGGGCAGCACTGGGCAGGCGCACCCACCAAGCGATTAACTGAACTCATGTTATTGTGTTTAAGGAGACACGGCGGACACATGCCAGGATCTGCGGCAGGAATGCGCTGAGCTGGCAGAGGAGGGAGGCTGTGAGGGCAACGCAGAATTCATGGAAGTGTTCTGTCAACGGACGTGTGACACATGTCGTCCTCGATCCAAGGGTTAGTGAATTGCACGCTGACAAACAAAATGGAAATCTGCTGCCGCGAATCTCTCTGGAAACAAACGGATGGTGAAGGCGATGGTGTTTTGTCCTGACTACTTTTAACAGGTGTAATGAAAGTTATGTGGGTTTCCAAATGTGCTTTCATGAGTCGTGATAGTTTAATCATGATTCTGTAACATCGATGGGAGAAACATCATGAGAACCTGACTTATCTCTATGACCTTTGAAAAACAGTATTCATGAGTGCTCTTCATATAATGAAACGCTTTGAGCTCTCATTTGAATAACTCTGCTCTTCATATAATGAAACGCTTTGAGCTGAGTTATTCAAATGAATCCAGTTTGAAACACCTGTTCGTGACAAAAATCTTGAAAACTATGAGACTTTTTTTCTGGTTACTCAATGAGCATGAGTTTGTCTCTCTTCTGGCCATCAGTGTCTGGCTGCGAGGACCAGCGCGAGGAGTGTGGATTCTGGGGAGGCAGCGGACAGTGTGACTTCAATCCCGCATTTATGAACATCAACTGTCCTGCCACGTGTCGAGCCTGTTCCCCGCTGAGTGAGTCACATTTTTTTTTTTTTTTTTTTGCAATCCAAGTCCACTTCGATCCAATTTGCATATTTATACTAAATTTTACATGTTTTACGCTTGCTATAGTCACACTTTATTCCTACATGAAGGCAATTCCTTGCTGTTTTACTGGCGTATTTATGAAACTTACTTTAGATTCATATTGTTGTCGACTGTTTTATTCTAAGAAACCAAGCTGTTATTTAAAATATTCGTGTGCACTTTTTAGCAGTATTGTATTCTGTGAGTTTTCTTTTTGCGATTATCATCAACTGCTATTGCTCTCTCTCTCTCTCTCTCTCTCTCTCTCTCTCTCTCTCTCTCTCTCTCTCTCTCTCTCTCTCTCTCTCTCTCTCTCTCTCTCTCTCTCTCTCGGTTCGTAGTTATCTTTTATCTTTCAATCTTTCATCTTTCAATGTTGATTTACTGGCGTTCCGTGAGCAGCACCCGAGGACTGCGTGGACCAACACAGATACTGCTTCCTTGGGTCGCTGCTAGGACTGTGCCGCACCAACCCTTCCTTCTACCTGGTGTTCTGCGGGGACTCCTGCAGGAGGTTTATTCCAATCTGCAGAGCAGGTGAGTTCATTCACCTTTTGACTGCTGATGATTATGATACTTGTTATTTAATTAATCCAACAGGATTTCAATTACAAGACATGTTAGATGAATTAATAGAACTACAGATAATTGAAAGTTTCAACTACTCGATCACTTCTTTTGGTATCGGTGATGTCCTTCAGAACTGTACTCCAAACTTGCTCCACGTTTTATTAAGCTAGAGTAGCCACATCAGTCAAGGGAGTAATGCAGTCTTCCCTATACTATCCTACATTTCTCGCTTTAGATGGTGTGGCTTATCACGAGTAGTATTCACTTTTTTTCTGTGTCCCTTATTTCAGGATCGATAGTGTAGCTACATTTCTTACTTTAGATTAGATAGTGTGGTTTATCACAAACACGTCGTTACCTCTACCATCATGTGTCTCTGGTACACTTTGGACCAGATATATAGTGTCCTATGATATCTCTTGCTTCAGATCTGATAGCATGATGTGTTACAAACAGACCTGTAAGAGCCAGTATTCTTCCTGTTGTTTGTTTTTCCTTCGTGTTCCTTTCTGAGTTCTGAGTCTCTCACCTTCTCCCCCATCCTCTAAAATAAATGAATAAATAAAATAAATGAAAATTAGATTAAATAAAAATGTTGTTTCGCTTGTTGCAAAATATGTATCATGAAGCTTGAAATTATAATTACATTGGCAGTTAAATGTTAAGAAAAGATATTCTAGTGTTTGCCTGAAATTAATATGAATAATATAAAATACATTACACAGATAGCCGAGATGAAGGCAGCAGGCAAGAAATGTGGACGTGAGATCTATGTTGGGAATAACTGGCAGTACTGAGGTAGTGGAAAGAAATCGATTAAGATAGTATAGTCATTTACTACGGGTACTGGAAGGGATACCACAAGGAAGGCCAGTGCGAAGACTCGGGAACAGATGGATGGGCGGCGCCAGGGAAGCAGCGAAGAAGAGGGGAGAAGGTGTATACGTAGATGTAGAGGGATAGGAGCTCCTCACGGGCTGGGAAAAATGGCAAGACTGTGCGGGAACATTTGTGACGGGAAGACTATGACCTACCGGCCGCCGGGTGGGACAAAAAAAAAAAAATAAATAAATAAATAGATAAAATAAATAAATAAATAAAATAGATAAATAAATAAATAAATAAATAATAAATAAATAAATAAAATAAATAAATAAAATTAATAATAATAATAATAATAATAATAATAATAATAATAATAATAATAATAATAATAATAACAATAATAATAATAATGATAATAATAATTATAATAATATATAAATAAATAAATAAAGTGGATATATATGAATGGCTACATATTTTTTTTATTTATACAAGATGATTCATATCCCTAATTCTCTCTACTCTTATGTTACCAAGACAGTAGGCTCTCCCAATATAAGCGCTTCTAAATAGTTTGTGGTAGTGTTGTCGTGGTGTTTAATGTTCTTAATTCGCATTCTTTTCATACAGCTAATTATTCTTCCCAGGGAGGAGCAGCACTGTGCCGGAGCTGTGTCTCTCCAGAGTTAGGGGTGAAGGTAATTATAATGTCACACTGTGTTGGGCAGAGTCCTGTAGCGATCATTTCATCAACATTGTGGTGTTTTAAACATATTGCCTGATTTTTTACGCAACATCTACTGAAACTCAACTATTAAGCTTGTTTTGCAAACACTTGGAATTTTATGCATAATAACCAAAAATAAATACTTAATTCTTTTTAGGTATTCAGTGTGGGAAGAAACCTAATATCACGTCGAGTGCCAGAAAGAACAGGAGTCCTGTGCGGAAACGGCGAGATGTGGTTGTGGGCCACCAGCCTCATGGAAAAGACTCCTGCAGCACTCCGTCTCACAACAGTGCGGGCAGGGAAGCCTTCACGTTGTTTTTGTCAGAGTATGGGGCAGGGGTGCAGGATGAGAGAGACCCGAAGATGGAGGTACAGTCCATGACCTACGATGAGGAAAATCAAGATGTTTTCTGGAAGGATTCCGAGATATTGAGAGGAAAAAAGAGAAAGACAAAATTGCTTCGTATAAAAAGGCAGGGAGCAACGCTAAACGGTGATACATTTGATTATGAATTTGATCCAACAGGCGAAAACATAAATGGTGACAATGGAACCTACGGAAACAACAACACTGAAAACAACACTGAAACGAACTTCTGTATAATGCCACTGATCGGCACACACACTTCAGTGAACATATGTGCAGTTATAATACCACTTATGCCGGTTATAGCTATAGGAATCACAAACGCCGTATTTACAGCTCTTTCCGCAAGCTCTGTCGCCCAACGGACCCCTTCGTCCAGGCCGCCAATGAACCAGCCACCACAGCAACAGCCCAATACCCCATCACAGCAGCAGCCCACACCCCAGCAGCCCTCACTATCCATAGATGTCAAGGTGCGCGCCCTGGTGCCCTTCTGTACCGCCTCGGGATACCTCAGCCTGGTGCAAAGACTAAGAAGACTAATCCGAGGCAACACAGGCCGGCCTCTCAACCCCATCGCGGCTTCCCTCGCAGTAGCTGTAAATTTCTGTCAGGTAAGCTTCTCTGTGACACGTGTATGAAGTTCCTCAACCCACGTCAGCTCTGCACTCTTCCTACAGTGGCCCTATGGTTGTAACTGTTGCTCTGATGCTGACGTATTACTTCCTGTCTTGACGATATTTCAACCATCCTTCAGTTTTATACTATACTTCGGTTGAAAGTATTCTCTCTCTCTTCTCTCACGTGACTACTTTTATTCAGGCACCACTTTCCTGAACAATTCAGTGTCCTAACTCAATTATTTTGAGAAGCCTTAATGAAAGTTTTCAGGGGTGTTTGCATGATTCTAGTGATCGTTTCACGAAAATTCTGTATCATTAATAGGAGAAAAAAGAAAAGACACGTGAAACCCAATTAACCATCTCTGTGGCTTTTGAAAACAGTTCTTGTGAGTGAAAAATTTGTTTCTAAATACTGACGCTGGAAGACAAGTTTTCAACACAAAGAGTCTATTACTCACTCGTCAAATGGATCGTATCACAAATGTTATCTTCACCCCGCGCAGTACGGTGTGGGCAGGCGTAACCAGCGCGTGCCCGACCCACCGCAGCAGCTGCAGCAGCCGTCCGTGGCCCAGGTGTTCTTGACAGACTACGAAGCAAACGCGGCCCTCAACACCCCTCACCGCTGGCCCGGCATTGTAACTATGAATACCAATCCATGTCCAGCTGTGCCCATCTGTATCCATCTGTCTACACCTGTCTATGTTTGTGTGTCTGTCTATTTATCTATCTATCTATCTATCTGTTTACCTATGTATATAAATTAAATGTTTGAATGTGTTGAATAACGAGGCTTTCCTTGTGGCCAGAGCTTCCCAGGGCTTAACCTGTATCAAGGCGACCAGACACCACCTCCTCCCGTGTCACTTGATGCTCCTGCCGGCACCACCCTCAACGACACGCAGGGTGAGTAGAGGGAGACAAGTGTTTCAGTAGTGGTAGTAGTAGTAGTAGTAGTAGTAGTAGTAGTAGTAGTAGTAGTAATAGTAGCAGTAGTAGTAGTAGAAGTAGTAGTAGCAGTAGTAGTAGTGGTAGTAGCAACAGTAGTAGTAGTAGTAAAAGAAGAAAAGTAGCAGTAGCAGTAGTAGTAGTAGTAGTAGTAGTAGTAGTAGCCATGTCGTCGCATGGATAAGGTGCCGTCTCTCATTCTCCCTCCTCAGATCTGCCCTCCTGTGTCTCAGGGGGACAAGGCATTCCACTCCCATACCTGCAGACTTAGGAGGCCTCGACTGCGAGGCTACAGTGGTGGAGAGTGGCATAAGAGTAGATAGAGTAGAGGTAGAATGAATTTATAGTTAACAACTAATGTTTATATTATAGAGTATTAGATATGGTTGGATGCCACAGTCATTAGCGGGAGCTGGGGCTAATGACCTCCAAGTAATGGAGCCCCTAATTGACACATCAATAAACATGGGGTGGAGGTATTATTATTATTATGTAGAAAAAAAAAAAAAAAAAGTAGTAGTAGTGGTACTAGTATTAGTAATAGAAGAAGAAAAATAGGAGTAGTAGTAGTAGTAGTAGTAGTAGTAGTAGTAGTAGTAGTAGTAGTAGTAGTAGTAGTAGTAGTAGTAGTAGCAGTAGTAGTAGTAATAGTAGTAGAAGAAGAAAAGTAATATTAGTGGTGGAAGAAGAGAAAAGTAGTAGTAGCAATAGAAGAAGAAAAGTAGTAGTAGTAGTAGTAGTAGTAGTAGTAGTAGTAGTAGTAGTAGTAGTAGTAGTAGTAGTAGTAGTAGTTGTTGTTGTTGTTGTTGTTGTTGTTGTTGTTGTTGTTGTTGTTGTTGTTGTTGTTGTTGTTGTTGTTGTTGTTGTTGTTGTTGTTGTTGTTGTTGTTGTTGTTGTTGTTGTTGCTGCTGTTGTTGTTGTTGTTGTTGTTGTTGTTGTTGTTGTTGTTGTTGTTGTAGTAGTAGTAGTAGTAATAGTAGTAGTAGTAGTAGTAGTAGTAGTAGTAGTAGTAGTAGTAGTAGTAGTAGTAGTAGTAGTAGCAGTAGCAGTAGTAGTCTAAGCGGAAGGGTAGTATCTACATATATTAGTAGTAGTGAATTTTCTAGACCACAAATGAGGAATTTTTGTCAATACATAATCTGGAAATCGATAACTGGCCACCGATACACATTCTGCCATTACTCGGACAGGATATCTTGATACAGTTTTATATAATTTCTTGAGAGTGTCGATCTGACCTTGAATATTTGTTCTATGTACGTACTGCCTAGGACATAGCATAGCAGAAAGCACTTATGCTATCATGGAACTGTTGATTAGAATAATTTGCTCCATTGCACTGCGTGAAATTCTTGGACACTATTCCAAAAACACTCTGTTTTCTCATCGCGAATATTTTAAAAAACCACGGAGATTACTAGTTGGGTTCTCATACATACCATTACCTCATTGATGATGCACACTTTAAAACCCTCATTTCATTAAAGCCTGTTTGATATAGACGAGATAATATACCGAAGCATTTGCTGAAGCTGAAGAAGGACTGCTGTGACGGTTACTCTTCAGCGGAGGGTGAGGAGCCCGGCCCACGCCCCGTGACAGAGGACAACGTGAATAACAGAGGGGCTTTCAGTTGTGGCGGCGCCTTGATCTCTCCCTACCACGTGGTGACGGCAGCACATTGTCTCCTGGAACCTGGGGTAACGGATAACGGCACCGTCAATTTTCTGAAGTACGTAACAAGGAATTGTCGTTGATGTTGGTGGTAGTAGTAGTAGTAGTAGTAGTAGAAGGAGAAGGAGGAGTAGGAGGAGGAAGAAGAGTTGTGATGTGAAGAGAGTGATGTGTGTGTGTGTGTGTGTGTGTGTGTGTGTGTGTGTGTTTAGCCACCTGCAGATCTTTTTATAATTTCTTTTCTATTGAGCACCTGACAGTGATTTCATCTCGTTGGAAAAAAAAAAAAAGGGTGAGATGAGTAAGCCAGAATGTGGTAGATACGGTGGCTGCAAGAGTACGACTTGCAGTGAAATGGAAGAATAAAGTGCTGCAGTATGTGAAAGGGGTGAGGGGAGACTGACAAGAGGGAATGCAGAGGCAGGGACAGGAATAAACGGAGACTCTTCTGTTGCAGCCAGTCCCTTGGCGTTGTTAGTAACTTCTTAAACACACACACACACACACACACACACACACACACACAGAGAGAGAGAGAGAGAGAGAGAGAGAGAGAGAGAGAGAGAGAGAGAGAGAGAGAGAGAGAGAGAGAGAGAGAGAGAGAGAGAGACCGATACCGTATCACTAAAGAATCCATTCCCGGAAGAGCTTTGTCAAGTAGCATCACTTCAGGAACTCTGAAGTGATTGGTCCTTGCAAATTATGTGTGAAAGGAAATTGTTTACTTGATGACCTGCCCTTGGACTTGCCCTTGCTTTCATTGTAGTAGGGTTCTCATGATGATTTACCATTGATGATGCAAAATCCTTAACAAATTATCACCAGAATTATGGAAACACTCTTGAAAATCACAATAAGTTCCAATGGAGACTATTAAGAGTAGCCAAAACGAGACGCAAAAATACTGGAGAATGAAGTCCCTGCCGTACAGACTATTTCCTTTCCGCAGGCCGTCTGTGGTGCGTCTGGGCGAGGTGGACTTCACACGAGCTGATGAGAGCCAGGCTTTTGACTATGAGGTGGACGGGGTTCAAGTGCACGAGGGGTACGCACTACCAGCCAAATACAACGACATAGCAATCATCACCCTCAAGTATCCGGTAAGGTGATGCTCGCAACGAAAAATAAAACAACAACAACAACAACAACCGAGTATTATCGTCCCTCCTTACTTTTGGCTTACCATGAGCAATAATGAAAACACTAAAAATATTGGCCTTTGAAAATAATAATAATAATAATAATAATAGTAATAGTAATAACAATAACAATAACAATAATAACAAAAATATTCTGAAATTTACTTTTTTTGAAACAGCAATGATTTTCTCTCTCTCTCTCTCTCTCTCTCTCTCTCTCTCTCTCTCTCTCTCTCTCTCTCTCTCTCTCTCTCTCTCTTATTGTATATTCCATTCTTTCACTTCAGTAAACCTATATAGAAAAATACTATGTCACATTTTTTTTCACTTAAACCCTTTGAGTAACAGCAATAAAAGGAATAATCGAGTAATACTTATGAAGGTTTAATGCTGCTAATAGAATCGTTTTAAGTTTCTCAAATGCTGTTAAGAAGTGCCACTCCCATCATTGGTGGCTAAGACTTTCAGATTTAAATACAAGATGACAGCTAGTAATGCAGCCATCTAAGTCTTCAGTTTTTAGTGGCCATTATTTTCCCACTCAGGTACAGTTCACGGAGGCGTTACAGCCATACTGCTTGCCGCGGGTGGGCGTAGACCTGGTGGGGCGCTCCTTGACTGTGTCGGGGTGGGGAGTGCGGCCAGGCGGTAAGATGCTCATTAAGGCTTGCATTCTCAAACGTTTCGACGTCGTGTGTCAACTACTTATCACAGGCTGCAGAGGAAACTGTGGAGTCGGAGTTTTCAAGGGTGTTTTCACGATTCTAGTGGTAGTTTGACAAGTAACCATATTCTCAAACACTTGAATGTCTGATCTTCACTATTTCTTGCATGTTTTATAGGAAGTTATTAGAGTTTTGAAATGTATTTTTCGTTATTCTTGTGACGGTTAGATAGAATTTATGCATCATATATGGGAAAACACCCTTGAGAACCTGACAAAATTAATAATCCGTGGCCTTTGAAAATAGACCTTACGAGAGCCTGAAGCGTTTCAAAATACATACCCAGAATGAAAACCACATACACTCTTGTTAACTATGAAATACAAGTACAGTAACACCCACGATTTCACATTTCCAATCACACAGGTCAGGTTGCTACAATACTACACAACATCGAAGTGAGGGTGGTATCTGAGGAGGAATGCAGGGACGCCTATGACGACGAAGACATTAGTGCGTTCTTTGAGGTGCAGTACCCAGACGGCGTGAACAAGTTGCTGGTGTGTGCCACAAGTGAGGAGCCTGTCTGCAGGGTGAGTTCCAACTAAAATTAAAATATACCAGTAGTCAAATGGAGAAAATTAAGAATATAAACCATAATGTGTACGTTATACAAGACTGGATTACGTTGTTAAAAAAAAAAGATAAAATTAAAGTACTTTATTTAACGGTTCGAGTGCTGCTATAGGGAAAAGAAACGCTGGAGTATTTCTGCTTCATTCTGCGATTTTTATTCACGAGTCCTTACCATATTCCATTCAAAGGCCAACACATTTAACTTTTCCCATACCAGTTCCTCATGGCCACTCTTCCAGGGCGACTCTGGCGGGCCTTTAGTGCTTGACGCGGAGCAGATCCAGTATGAGGTGGGCGTGGTGAGCACTGGGTACGGGTGTGGCGCCTCGCAGTACCCGGGCATCTATACAAATGTCAGCCAGTTCCTTACATGGATCAGGGAAGAAGTCTACGATGGGTGTTCTGTATTGACCTAAAAATAGGGCCGGCGCTCTCAAAAGTTTTGGCGTCTTGTCTTGACTACTTTTACTAAGTTCTAATTAATGCCGTTGAGGTTTCAATGGTGTTCACATGATCTAACGAGTCCATTGTTCCCAAACTTTCTTACATGATCTTTTTTTTTTTTTTCTGACAGACATGCTCGCCTCTCCCTCCCCTTCGACCACTTCACTGTATTTAAATTATATATTTTTTTTTTGCAATTATATTAACATTGTTTGTGAAAACCAAGATCTTTGCTTGAGTTAAAACAAATAAAGTAAATAATACGGGCATTAGACATTTTAATAAACATTTGCTCCAAAAGAAAAAGAAAAAAAAGTCATACATTTGGAAAACTATTAACATGAACAAAAACTAAACAAAGAATTTGGAAACAAGGTATATGATATTTAGAACCTACTAATAACACTAAAGAGAACATAAATAAAATCTAGTAAACCACTAACTCTCTTTCTCTAACTCTTTATTCACTCCTTATCCGGCCTGCTTTATATATATATATATATATATATATATATATATATATATATATATATATATATATATATATATATATATATATATATATATATATATTCTCTACGTCCTCACCGAAATCCCACTCTTCTCCACTTCCTTGTTCTATGCAAGTACTCTCCCCCCTTTACGAACTCACTCCCTCTACTCCGCAGTACGCCCATTCCTCCCCGTGTCTTTTCTCTCTCTTCCCTTTTCGTCTTGTGTCATACCTCCCTCCCTTTGTCCAAGATAAAAGAGGCAAGGGATTGATACCTCATCCTTCCCCTTTCACTCATTCCATAGCATTCACTTCATATTCAGTGAGGAAGGATGGAATCCTTCTTCACTCTGTCACTCTCGTGTAATTCCATTCTCATTTTCAGTCTCATTCTATTTATCAATTTTTAGGATTGTTTTTACACACTCACATTTCATCTTTCGCTTATTTTCTCTCACGCTTGCGTTCTCTCAGTCTCACACTAATTAGAACACTCCCATCCCGACTCATCTCCCCCAACAGTTAATCGTTCACTATTTTCATAATCTAACTCACTCTCGTTTTCTCCTTCACGTGGTCACTCACGCTTCTCACTTATGGCACTGGGCGGTTTCACCCGCGCGGTGCAATTGCAATGCATGTCATTGAAAGCGTTCACACACAATCGTGTAGTTTTCCACCCGGTTCGAGGTATACCTTGAAACAGCGCGGAATAACGCTCACGTCGATTTACATGCCGTCTTCACTTGGATGTTAAAGCATACATGTAGTGTTGTCTTGTGGCCCTGTTCTGGGAGTTTACCTGCATCTGGTCTTATCAGCTGATCAGATGAGATATGATTTATTAGGAAGAGATAATCTGAGATAATCTGGTGTCCTACATAAATGACCCTTGAACATGATTGGTTTCCTGTCTCCACCTTCCTCTAGAGGCCTATAGATGTTAAATGTGAAAGAATGCTCGTGTTCTAACGGGCTGTTTTCTTCACATTGCATTTACCTATTTATATAACTTTTATAATTTACTAAAATTTATTCACATGCCCTCATCTCTTAATTAACTTCAAAAGTATTTGTGTTTACTTATGTATTATACCTTGTTATGATGTGCAGAAAATAAGTTACACTCATTAGGTCCTGGTCAGTGAATATATTATATATGAAGGAAAACATACAAATGTACAGTACATATATACATATACCAAAGGTGTCTCCTCCAAAGAGGGACAACCAAAACAAGGCCTACAATTTCCATATACACATCGCTCTTTGCCCCTTGACCCCAAACAAAGAGGAAGTAATCCTGCCCTAATTTACAAGAATCAGTTGCACAACTTGGACAGTTTGGTCCAGAACAAGATTCTCTCATAACAAGTATTCTCCCCTACCACACCCGACCGCCCTACACCTGTGCGAGACCTCCCTTGGGGGGTCAGAGGCCGGTGTCATTTCTCATGCATTCACAACTGCTCTCCATTCACTTATCACGCACCATCAAGATACTATGCTATGGTCTCATTCTTCTTTTTCAAGGTCTCCTTTACGTTACGGAGCCTACCTCACACTTGATCTTACTATCTTCACCAGCCTGTCACCTTACAATCTTTAAACACATTTAAACTACTTTAGCACACATTGTTCTGCCCGTCCTTCCGAGTCTCTTGCAACATCCGTTCCCCCTTCTTACTTGTTCATCTCCGATTCAGTCCATCAGAGTTACTCCACACATATTCCTTTGACATCTTTACATTTATTTTCCTTTTCTGCTACTCCGACACTCCAAGTCTTAGCACCATGCAAATAAATAATGTATACGTAGATTCAGCATGAAATAACAATTCTCTTGATTTTACAGCTGTTCATGAAGGGTCACTTGATAAAAATGATGAGGCGTGTAGGGACCTTCGTGCACCAAGAACTGATTTTTTTTTTTTTTTGTTGAATTTATATCAAGTTAAAACAATGCTTAAAACATAAAGGGTTGAAACATTTTTTTTAATATAGACACGAGCATGAAAATTCAATAAAAACACTAATTCAGTGGACTAATTGCAAGAGATAAATAGCCCTAAAGAGAGAGAGAGAGAGAGAGAGAGAGAGAGAGAGAGAGAGAGAGAGAGAGAGAGAGAGAGAGAGAGAGAGAGAGAGAGAGAGAGAGAGAGAGAGAGAGAGAGAGCCGTGAACGTGTGGGCTTACACAGCAGTGTTTTGGTGCTACATGCATGGCCAAGATTGTCAACACCAGACTTCTGCATGGTGGCACTAGACCACAATACTGGAACATGAGCACTGGTGCTGGTATCTTGTGGGATCCGAGACTTGAATATCCATTGTACTTTTCCAATCCGAGAGGGCTGTAGGCATTTCACTTTTAAGATTTTTTGACAAGCATCTTTATTAAATGTTATTTGATATTTTCTTGTGTTTATCTGAATTCTCTTTCCAGAATATATGAATCTGCAGGTCAAAGTAAAATCTTAAGATTCTCCGTACTCCCGCTAAGTTTAACCCTCTCACGGGACTGAAGACACCCAGACATCCAGAGTAGGTCAGGGAATTGAGGTTCAGGCAAATGTTTGAATAGGGTTTATTAGTACAAAGGTGGAGGGCCAAACAAACTGTACTTGGAATAGTAGAGCATGTTGTAGTTTTAGTAGTAGTAGTAGTAGTAGTAGTAATGGTACTAGTAGTAGTAGTAGTAGTAGTAGTAGAAGTAGTAGTGGTGGTGGTGGTGGTGGTGATAGTAGTAGCAGTAATAGTAGTAATAGTAACAGAAGTAGTATTATAATAATAATACTCTATACACCAGGCTGACATCCCCCTTAAAGAGGGGTAGCCAAAACAAAACAATAATAAAATAATAATAATAATAATAATAATAATAATAATAATAATAATAATAATAATAATAATAATTATAATAATAATAATGTGATAATAACAATAATAATGATAATGATAATAATAATAATAATAATAATAATAAATAATAATAATAAAAATAATAATAATAATAATAATAATAATAATAATAATAATAATAATAATAATAATAATAATAATAATAATAACAATAATAATAATAATAATGTGATAATAATAATAATAATAATAATAATAATAATAATAATAATAATAATAATAATAGTAATTAGGATTACACTAACTAGTGATTGTAATCATCAAATAATATGCAATGTAAAATAAACAAGTACTGTTGCTTATCTGGAATTTCTGATAAAAGTTAAATTCCTAAGAAGTGAAATGACAAGAATCCATCAATATTGACTGGGATGCTTTTATTTTTTGTATTGTTTTGTTATTTTGAAACTTTGTGATGGCTCACAGCCCCTACCATCTCACAGAAGCTTCAGCATTGTAGTGTTGACACATATCTACTTATAAAATGCATTCTCTACTTAAGACTAAAAGGTTTGCAACACAGAGCCTCATGCTCAAACCAATTTTCAAAAGTAAATGAAGAAATTTTTAAAGGCTGGTCATTTCCTGACCATAACAAATGATAAAACAATATATACTATATGTACCTTCTGAAAACAGTTCTGGATGGCGTGATCACATTAGTGCTCCAAAAAGGACAGGTGGTTGTCCTGGCGACACAGCAGCCGAGGGGTCTGGCCTGAGGAGCATCCAGCCCTCCTGTCCCCAACTTTCCTGCTTAACATAAGCTCATTTGCAATCATTATGCTGGTATAAGTTGGAGCCAACCCAAGCCAGCAGTGATTCCTAACACAGTACGACACAGAGTAGTAGTAATGAGAGAATTCACCAAGCCCCCTGCATGGGGCTGGGGACTAGAAGGTCCAACAGCACCGTGATAGGCTGTGAACGAATCACCAAACCACATCCGGTTGGGGGACTGACTCCCAACAGCCCCTGGTGCTGTGAATTCAGCCTACCTGGTGGCTGCTGGAAGACTGACACGCTCATTTTGGGAGCAACTAGGGCTACTGAGCAACATGGCCAACCTGAGTCATTCTCACCCAAACCACACTCACCATATTACTGCTTGCCACCACTCTCTATACAGAAAAATCAGTGTCCAAGGAAAATTCCAGTCAAAATTAATGTGACAAATATAAACCTAAATGACATCATTCTCATTAATAAAATAATTTACAACAAAATATGCTAAAGCAATGCCCAGCAACACCCTACATATATACATTCACACCCAAACATCAAAGTAAGGACCTATTATCAGTCAAGCTATTAGTGAGTGTGGTTGATGAGAGTTACTCATGGGCCCCAAACTGAGAATGTGGCCTCACTTCCCAGATTCACCATCACCAACAAGCTAATCAAGAGCGGAGTGCCATGCGGAAACATAACAGGGCTCCAGAGAGGCTGCAAGCTGGGAAAACTGAAACTGTTGTGACTGCTGGCATGTGCTTTGGAGTGTCTCGCCTGGTTAGTTTGTCAGGGGCATGGCATAGCTAACCAACATACTTATGGGGCTTTGTTTCCTACATATATACTGATATGGAGTACAATTTTAGGCTTTGTTTCCTACATATATACTGACATGGAGTACAATTTTAGAAGTACAAGATTCTTTTAAATGGTTTCTGCATCTACTTGTATTTATCTTTTTACTTGCTTGCACTTCATTAGAAATGTTTACTGCATGCCACTGGGGAAGGCATACCAATGACCGATGTTGTAATTGCATTCTCCCCTGTGGGATGAAAATCATATTCACATTTTAAATAATAATGAAATGCCATTTTTCTCAAACCTCTTCAGATCTCTTCAAAACACTGATCTTGACAACCAGTGTCCAGTGTAACCAGTCATGCTATTTCTAAACTTTATAAAATCTCTACTAGTTGATTTATTTTCAATGCAATAAAAAAATCCAAGAAACAGTTCTATTTCAGCAAATGGGAATAATAATGAGAAGAAAAAAGGCATAAAAAGAACTGAGAGTTCATTACTCAGTAATTATTATTATTTTTTTTTACACTATTCCACCACATAAATGTTCCAGAATAATCACTGAATTTTAAAGATGTCTATATCCAGTTACTAAAGATTCCACATGAAATCTTAACTGTGGCTTCATTTATGAGTTGCTATAGTTTTTTTTACCACCACTCAACACTTGAAAGATTATAAATTCAACCTGTATTTCCCTGTATAGATTTAAGATCTTTACACTATTAACTATTCAATAAAATGAAATGAGATTACATGACCAAAACTGTATCCTTGTTACTAAGGATTGGAGATTAATCCTTGTGCATTAAGATTTAGACATGAATGTATTCAATACATCAATGAGGTAAAACATTGCCAGTGCTAAACTATCCATTTGGAGTGTAGGTTGGCTAGCCTCACCACCCCCCTGTCTGGCCCCTGTTGCCAGTCAAAACATGTATTTATTTTTTTAATCCCAGTGATACACAATTCATCAAATCCTTGTTCTTTTCTTTCCTTACATGCAAGTACCCAATTAAGAGTTAAAAATTGCATTCATTGCCCAAGTTACTGATAATTATGATAATTAGCAATTCCATGCACACTGAGATGATACTTATAGTAATTCTACAGCAATGATTTTAGATTTTACATTCACTCCCACAGAACACCTTAGTTAAGAGTGGCCAAGGTAAATGTGATTGAAGGATGAACAAATTTGTACAGAATTTTCAGTAATATGAGGCTGGTAGGTGTATTAATAATAGGACAAGACATCCTGAGAAAGAAGCTGGTCTACTAAAACAGCTTGAACAGTACAACCATGACTACTCAACATTTGGGGAACAACGTTAATGCTCTCATCTCTCCCAGCATCGCGTCCTCTCCTCTGGGCTCACCTGTTGCGAATTTCCACACTGACTTCGTTTCATCCACTCCTTCCACCTTTTTAACAATACAAAAAATCCATTACTCTCAAGAAAAATTTTTATATGCACTGTAACAAAATATAAAGCCTGAAACAAACTAATACATGACTGACAACTTAATCTGTATTTATTTCACAACATACAGTAAATAGGTGATATAATTATTTAACAAAGCTGGCAACTGGATTTTGCTAGTCCTCCAGACAGAAATGTGACAATAATAAATACAAAAAGTGTACTTACGGGTGCTAATGGGATCCCCCTTTCAACAATTTACAAAGTCATTTGTACAACTGGCCAAAAATTATGTAAATGGACTAACCTGCTGTAAACATCTGTATTGGTACGAAAAATTCCAACAGTGCTTCAGTCAAGAACTACTTTATATCTAAACTAAACACTTTCTTACCTTATTCACTAAACAGTTTCTTACCTTAAAGAGAAATTTCACAAATACACATTTGTCACTGAAAAGAATGATGGAACCTAAAAACACTATAATACAAGTGCTCCCCACGCTCAAGAGAACAGTCGAGTTCACACCTCCATCCGGGCCCAAGTAAGCACCAGAATTCTACTCTCCAAGCCACATCCACACAGGAATCAATCCCCATGTTAAGTTCCCAACAATTTGAATAAAAATGATCTATTTAAAGCAAATTATATAAATTAGGAAACACAGATGTGGCACCTGGGAGAAAATGTTCCTGCACACTTGAGCTGGATCAGGGCATAAATACATACAGTCAAGTGTAGGTCCCAAAAAGCACGTATACAGGAGCAACTATACAGGCACCACTTGCTCAAACACGTTCCACGTGGGCGGCACACAAACGACAATCTTGTGGATAAACATTTCAACACTGATAAAGAGCAATGATGGGAGACAAAGAAGTCAATAACAGATGATAAAAGATGCTTGCTGCAGAATGATGCAGTGTTAGCTCGTCCACACAGGACTAACCCAACTGTGATGGGAAACCAACAAGTGTTAGGGACCAATGATAACTTTATATTATTACTGCAAGTCAAATTAAAAATCCACACAAAGACAATCACTCATAGCATATACAGACCTACAAGGTGGATGCAACTAATCTTCCTATTTCATCTTTTTCCTAAAAGTGGACATTTGTTTGCTGAGCCTGAGTGGTGTTTGAGGGTTCTTGCCTAATGCAATGTATGAGGACAGCAGACTTATCTTGGTTGTCCCAGGTGTGTGTTGGTTTGCCACACAGGCCAACTTAGTGACTGACTGCGCTAGTGTGCTTAGCGAGCGAGCGAGGGAGGGTCGGTGAGGAGGCTATCAGTCATGACGAGGGCATGCGTGTGTTGCCTCACCAGCATCGGCCTGCTGCTGCTGCTGCTGCTGCTGCTGCTGCTGCTGCTGCCCATCCTGTAGCTCCTACCTGCTGGCTACATACCAGGACCAGGTGGTCACCTGAAGCGAGGAATCATGTGTCCACCCATCATGGGGGCACCCATCATCGGTGGGGCAGCAATTCCAGGAGCCATCTGTCCATGGCCGGGCAATGCTGCAATGATTGAGTAACAACACAATTAGTAATTCATTAAGTTGGCTCCTAAAGCCAAAAATACATAACTGGGGTCAAATACAGCTTGCAAAATTAGCAATGAAAAACAGTGGTCCCCTGCAAACAGCACTGAATCAACAGCAACAAATCTTGAGCTTATACTCCATGCTGACTCATCACTCATTTGTCCATGAGCAGACAGAACACACTCACCCTCAGAGATGACAGAGAACTGATGTGCAGATTTTCCTCAAGAATCCCCATGTTCCCTATGCTCCTTTACTAACACAATGTCCAACTGTCTGTACCACTATGTACCATGGTTACAGTTCTCACATACTAAAATGCCAAGTCCAGTTTGTCTAGTAAGTTTAGTGTAAAAATTGTCAGCTGCCTGGTGCTATGGCCCCTTAACTTTCACTTGTACAAGCCATCCACCTCTCATGAATTTACAGACCACAAGCAGGTGATGAGAACAGGAAAAAAAAATACATAAATAAAAAAAAAAATAAATAAATAAATAAATAAAGAGGTTCTATATATATATATATATATATATATATATATATATATATATATATATTGTTTTTACTATCAAAAAATCTTGCAGGCAATTTGTGTGAGCTGAGACTTTTCATCAAAGATGTATCCATTTAAGGGTAAAGTAAATATGTCTAAAATTACTGGCTGCACAAATGGCATACTGATGGGCTCCCCCACACTGCATGCAGTGTCACACAGCCCATCAAGGTTTACTCTGCCTTCAGAAAAGGTTCCTTCTGCAGAATAATGTTATTGTCTGACTTGGTGTTTTAGCTCAGCTAGGAGTAGAGATAGAACAACAGGATATCAACTCCTGCTCTGTAAAGGTGGTAGCCTTTGAGTTCAATATACAGGATATAACACTGGCTGCAACTCACATGCCTGCAGCTCTATTTTGTCTTGCCACTGCTCTCCCTACATCTCAAAATAAATATTTTTCCACTGTTCCCTTGCAGTTCCATAAATGTGATTCCATGTCTAACACACCTTGAAAATTTTGCTCAGTAACTTTGTTAGAACAATTTCTCATAAAAAGTATACATAAACTGATGAAAATCTCAGTTTGCATTCATGAATTCCTCCCAAAGTATATCTATTTTAGATACCTCAGAGGGGAGCAAGGTGAAGCAGGGGTCATCAATGTAACCTTGGTCATCAATATGGCATTTATCATATTTGGAGAGATTTGCCTTTGTAAGGTAAAAAATAACGTATTGCTTCACAATGGCATCAAAACAATTTTCAAGTCCTTCACTCTTTCAATAGCACTAACAGGCACTCTTTTTTTTAATGAATTTACTGCACTTATCTGGAGTGGACAAAACTGCCTTTATGCTTAGCCATGCATCAGGATGAGAATGAATCATCTCTGTCCACTATCCAAACTGTCTGTGTACTGGCAGATGGAAAAGTGGAAGGGAGCAGCTTTATAACTGTTGCCAAATCATGTCCAAAGCATTTCCCACCCATTTCTGTTTGATTAAATGCAGGAAGTTGTTATGACTCAAATATGTATCACCCATCAGTCCCCTGAGCCAGAGATTGATGCAAGACCCATCACTTGGAGGTTAAATATGCTCTCTTTTTGGTCCTGGTTTTTTTAATGTCCTGCATCATTTAGTGCAACTATCCTAGAGATAGTATCTATGGTTATGTCCTTGTATCCAGGTATATAATGGACTGGAACAGCAAAAAACTACAGGGAAGACAAAAGAACACCAGGAAGGACAATCCCTCTCCCACTCAGAATGTATCAAGTATGTAAAAACCTGAAGGCTCAACAATCTGATATGTGGAGGCCAATAATTTTCATCACATTTACTTATCTTAAAATTGTAAAATCTTTCTTGGTAAAAAGTTTTGGCCAATCCAGGATGCTTAACAAGACTTTCTGCCAGTGAAGTATTGTCAAGGTTTTCTTTTTATATTCAAATGCTATGCAGGTTTCTACAGCTCTAGGCATTATTATTTTTTTTTTCATTCTTTACAAAGATTTCCAAACTAAAAACTCTAAATTTGTTTAAGTATAAATCCCCACTTACTAAAATATACTGATGGCCTGCTTCTGCCTTCACTTACTATGATGGTGGGTATGCTCCCTGTTTGTACTTGTCTGCTTCACTGAACTGATTGCCCTTCTCACCATTAATTTTTTACATGACCAACCAAAATCAACAATGACATACATAAACAAAGATGCATTTGTAAAATTTTAACAATAAAAAATACCACTCTTTTTTCACTCAATTTCAATCATGCATCACACATAGTACCTTCCTGACCAAAACTGAGGAATTAATATATAAAGGATGCTGAAAATCAGATGATGAAATTTTAAGTGCTGAAGTAAGCTGCCTTAACTAGCCTTTCTTCATATGACACCATGAAAATATGGGAGACTCAAGCTCAATTACCTGCAGGGGACCACCATAGAGAAACAAAGCTGTCTATCCAGGCTTCATCTACAACTACACATTTGCAATTTAAATTAAGTTCATAAGCACATTATTTTTTTTTTCATATGTAACAACCATTCTTCTTTCTACTGAAGAAAAATATCTTGCATTAAATGCTTAAAGTAATTTTCAGAATGAGGCCTGAGAATCAAATTGTCTGGGCTTCTTACCCATAATATTGATGTTTGCAAGAACTGCATTCCAGTTATCACTATGACAACCTGCTATTGCATTCTGATGGAATATACAAGATCAATCATCATTCCACATGGAATGACAGACTTTCACAGAAACCTACTACTTTTCCATTTTCACAATATCTTCTAATATATACATCCAATCAACTGTCAGGAAAATTCCTGATAAAAAAAAAAAAATAAAAAATTGCAAATGTTCATTGATTCTTCTATTGTTACTAAACATTAAAGGCCTGTCCACACCAGGAAACATTATTTGGAAAAAATACTTGCAAACAATTTTTCACGTGTATTTGTTTCCCATCCAGAATGGAAAAGTGTGTGTGTGTGTGTGTGTGTGTGTGTGTGTGTGTGTGTGTGTGTGTGTGTGTGCACACGGTGGAGATGATGAATCAGTACCAGCATGAGGCTTGGAGTGACAACACCATGTGGTCAACAGGAAAACTCTAGAGCTTACTGAGTTGCTGCATTCATCCCCAGCATTGTGGGGTGTATCATGTGTGCATTAAAAAAAGTATTTCAAAGTCAATCGTGGACATCCAGAGAAAATTGGTGAAACCTGCTCCATCTACTTTTAGATCTACCGGAAGCAAGTCACCATGAAAGGGTAATTTTTCTAAAAATTTCCTCACCCATCTCTTTTTCTTTTTCTTGACCTTCCTTGAGTGTATTAGCAAAAGTGCTAAATAAAATACACAGGCTGCTGCAGCAACCTCTACACTCACAGGCATCCTGATGGCAACTGAGGTCTGGACAGGAAACAAAGTTTGCAAACAGTTTGCAAACTGCTTGCAAACATTGTTTCCAAACAATGTTTCCTGGTGTGAACAGGCCTTAAGAAATGTCTCCCTTGTCTAGCTACTTTCTCCTTCCTTTTTCTTAACTTTTGTACAGGTCTCAACACTAAAACTTTGCACTGATAGCTCAAGACACTGCCAGATCTAATAAGAAAAATACAAGAGATAAAAGAGCACACTATGTATACCTATAGTACTCATGGTTTTAATGTGTTAAAAATGATCAGAAAGGACTTTGTTTTGATCATCATCCCCATTCCACAGGACACAGGCTTTTACCCCAATGGATTGGGGGAAGAGTTAAAGCAGATACCACGCCATGCTGTCTTAAGGCATTCTGGTGCAGGGCCTAGTGTGAATGGAGACAAGATAGGTATCCCTGAAAATAATTGCCTGATCCACCTGCTGACTTATTTTTGCACAAAAGACTCATTACACAAAGAGAGAGAGAGAGAGAGAGAGAGAGAGAGAGAGAGAGAGAGAGAGAGAGAGAGAGAGAGAGAGAGAGAGAGAGAGAGAGAGAGAGAGAGAGAGAGAGAGAGAGAGAGAGAGAGAGAGAGAGAGAGAGAGAGGGGGGGGGGAAAAAAAAAAAAACTGTCATATGTGTTTTCAAATCAACTGATGAAATATAAGGAGCACTTTTAGTCACTATTATTAAGCAGAGAGCAAGAAATATACCAAAACAAGCCAAATACTACACACATCTGGGTTTTGGGATGTATTATCACTTGATGGTACTTCTATATTCAAATTAATTTGTTACACCATTTACAGGCAGTCAGAAATTCTGGCACATATGAAATAAACGACAATGTTCTGATGTGAAATCTTAGTAGGGCATAGGTAAAGATGGTTAATTTTATAATTAAACAGCAATAAACTTATGTATGAATGTGCTCAGGGCCACAACTGAGACTTTTATAGTGCCTTCAACATTATGGAGATATTTTCCATTGAAAAATGAACAGCGCCAAAACCAAAGCATTTTCTCAAGCCAAAGGAGCATATCCTTTTAAGGACAAAACAAGCCTCAGCTGTTCATTATTTTGGTGTTTTTGATGAGTTGGTATGTCTGATTTTAGCCATTCTTGTGGTCTCTGCAAGGTTTGGCCCATAAAATTATCTCACTACAAGTAATCTTTGAGTTTCTTAGGAAATTGCCAGATAAAACACTAATCACAGTGGAAATTAGTGAAAAATTTTCAAACTAAATATGTAGCAGGAGACTAGAAATAAATACTAGATGCTTTGAGTCTAGTTGCAATTATTTACCTTATAATGGCTGTTTTGCAGTGTGCAATACCAAAGCACAAGGATATTGTTGGCAAAACACAGGTATGTATCACAAGGATTTTAGAATGTATGTCTCCACCAAGCTTTTAAGGATGTATAGTGAGTTCTACTTTAAAGCACCCAGCAAAAAACTGGCAACTCAGTAGATTCCTACCTCAAGAATGTTCTTTGCCAAGCCCAGGACTTTACCTGTAGCTGTGGCAGGGCAGGCAAGGCCAATCAACATTCACTTGGCCTTGATGATCACTACTGGCTTGACCAACTGTGCATTTTGAGTGTACTGTCAGCAGCTTGATATCAAGCTGGTCCCTCTCACAGCTACTATTCTGATAAATTTTGTTTCAAAACAGATACACTTACAGTGAAAGCAGTGATGGGAGAGATCAAATTGAATAAGGCATTCAAAGTACATGCATCATGAGCAATTGAGCCATTAGTGATCATGGCTCAACTGGATGTTTGTCAGCCTTGACTATCCTGCTACTAAACAGGATTCTCTTAACCATGAGCTCAATTTGCTAACCCCTATGCCACCAGGTTACTGCACTTGTCTTACTATAAACATTATTATTTTCCTCAACCTTGTCCTATCTACCCTGACTTGCTGGTAGGTGGTACACATACAATGATTCACCCATTTGCCTGGGACACAAACCTGTGCCTTCTTGGTTGTGAGCCGAGTATACCAACCACAACATTACTGTGTGTGTGCATTTACCTAGTTGTGGTTTATGGGAGGAGTCTATGGTTGTGCTGTCCCATCTCAATATTTACCATTATACAATCCCTCTTGAAAACTATGTATTGTTCCAGAATGTACTACATTTCTTTCCAGCTCATTCCAAACTCCAACAATTCATTGTGGAATGCTGTTCTTTTTTACATCCCTTCTGCACACTCCCTTCTTCACCTTCAGGTCATGTTCTCTTGCACTTCTGCAATCTCGCACTCCTAGGTCCCTGCATTCTAATTTCTCAATTCCTGACATGATCTTGTACATAGTAATCAGATCTCCTCTCTTTCTCTTTTCCAAAGTGAGGAGATCTAATTTCTTCATTCTCCCCTCATATGATATATTATATAGGGTTGGAAGAATTTTTGTTGCAACCTTCTGTATTTGTTCCAATTTCCCCTTGTCTCTCTTAGTACTTGGAGACCATAATAATGTAGCATATTTCAATCGTGGTCTTATCATAGTCACAATCTTATCCTCATCCAGATAACTAAAGTTTTTATATTTCTTAGCAAACTGTAGGTTTCACTACTGACATGTTTCTCTGGTGACAGCTAGTCAGTAATGGTGACTCCAAGGTCTTTCTCCTCACTCTGCACTCTAATGAACTCTTTTCCCATTGTGTAACAATACTTGGGTCTTTTACTATTTTGTCTAAACTTTAGCATTCCACATTTTTTTGTGTTAAATTCCATTTCCCATCTTTAACTCCACTCCCAAATTACATTCAGATCTTGCAAAGTGCCACAATCCTCCTTCTTCTCCATCTTTCTCATTAGCTTTGCATCATCAGCAAACAGACTCATGTAACTAGTCACTTCTTCCATCTTGTCATTCAAAAAGATTGCAAACATCATTGGTGCCACGACAAATCCCTGCGGGACTCTACTAATTACCTTTCTGCAAGAAGATTTTCTATCTCTGATCACCGTTCTCATTTCTCTGTTAATCAAAAAACTGGTTATCCATTTCAATAATGTTCCTTTTAATTCTCTGATATTTTCCAGTTTCCACAAGAGTTTTTTTTAAGGGGCATCTTATCAAATGTCTTCTTCAAATCTACACTCCATCAAACCATCCCTCTCTCTCTGTCTCCTGGACAACATCAATAACCCTAGAATAGTAACACATTAAGTTCATTGTACATGATCTCCCCTCTCTGAAACTAAACTGTCTATCTGTCAGTACATAATTTTCTTCTAAATACTTATGGTGTGTGTGTGTGTGTGTGTGTGTGTGTGTGTGTGTGTGTGTGTGTGTGTACATCTATTTGTATTTTTGAAGAATTGAATTTCATTTGTTATGTTCTCTAGGTGTGCTTTGTCACATCACATCCATTTGCAGGGGTATTTGCCTGGCTGATAGCCATAGAAGTACATACACTGATCCCCAGACACAGTGTGAATGACAGAACAGTCCATACCTTATCATTCATTACTAAATACCACTCAAGGAATAAGACTCCACTTGGCAAATAGTATATATGAATGGTATAACAGTATAACTGCTACTGAAGAAAACTTTGCTTTCTTATTATAGCTTCCTAAAACCCTCATATATTTGCTCTGTCTTGTAAACACATCTAATGAATAATAAGTATGAACATAAGTGACTGAATATACTGCAGAGTACAGCACTCAACAAAAAAAAAATTAGTGCCCTGGTGAATGCATCAAAATATTATGGCAAATTTTGTTTGTCATTTTCAGAGAATATGTAAGAAAATTGTGGCATCTGCATGATGTTATGCCAGATGTAGCACTCCTTCATGGATCTAAATAGATCAAGACTTGCATGTAGGCATCCATCAAGGCTGTGTTTTCTTGGTCAACACAAACCTGCTTGAATTTGCAGTTTCTGCTGAGTTTTGTGATTTTGCTGGTTCAGTAAGGGTTCTACTAGTAACAAACAGACAATATAAATATCATGGCCCAGATAATTCAATGCTCAGCAATTGCCAGGCCAAGAAATCAAGAAAGAAGTTGGCTGATCTAGCAAAGTCAACATTGTGGTAGTATTGTGTGTACTAGGAAGCAAAACAATTATCACCTCTGGTTATATATGGAAGACTTTTGTGGAGGAAGTCAAATGAATTAAACAAATCCTGATGTGTTTGATTAATGTCTGTGAGAATAGGTGATACAGTGCTACACTGGTCTCTCTACATGCAGGATCAATGTATACCAATATATATATATATATATATATATATATATATATATATATATATATATATATATATATATATATATATATATATATATATATATATATATATACACACACACACACACACACACACACACACACACACACACACACACACACACACACACACACACACACACCATGCACTACATAATTGAAAATTCATGTACTTGGGATAACAATTTATGAGAAAACTGGGCTGCATTCTACTAATTAATCCATTTTTTACTTTTTTCTAACTGAGAGAGAGAGAGAGAGAGAGAGAGAGAGAGAGAGAGAGAGAGAGAGAGAGAGAGAGAGAGAGAGAGAGAGAGAGAGAGAGAGAGAGAGAGAGAGAGAGAGAGAGAGAGAGCATTATCTACTGTTTGTGTGGACAAATTATTATGCTTGGGCAATGATAATTTGACAAAGTGAAATTAAAGAATTGGAAGAAAAGGATTATATTAATGTAATGATAATAAATAATAAAATAAAAAATTATTAAATTAATTCTTACAACACTGCAGCAATCTGTAATTATGATGAGATGCTACACAACAATCCCATCATTAGTGCTTCTAATATGTTTTGATTACATATGTTAGGCTGTCAAGAGGTGACTGGCTGCTACTGCTGCTGCCATTGAAATAAATATTCACGAATTGTAACACACTTTCCCAAAGTTAAGAGGATTAAACAAGGCTGCAGAGGCAACACATCAGATGTTACACAACCTTCAGTGTGCTTTGTAAATGCTGACAGAATCACTTAGAGTGCATAATCCATACTGAACAGCCACAGCTCACTCTCTTTAGGTTTAACTGCCATGTTTATACCTTCTTCATATTTTTACAAATGCATAGTTTGGATTGTGTAATTGGGGACTGAGAATACATTCCTTACTATGACATACACATCACCACCACGCTGTTGACTTTGGTAGGCCAATCAACATATTTTTTTCCTTGGTTTCTTGCCCTGCATTCTTTTGAGCAACTATCTGCACTATCTTACCTGAGTGGTTTTGACTGGCAAGTCAAACTGAACCAGAAAAGCCACAAAACCCAGAAACAATATGAATTCAAGCAAGCTTGCATGTAACAGGGATAACATAGAACCAGCCTTGGTGGATGCCCATAAACAATTAATGTGCTGACTAAACCCAGAAGGATGTATTATGGCTGACATAACATCATGCAGGCACTACAACTATGTCTTGCATATTTCACTCAATAATACAATGAACAAAATTTACCCTAATGTATCAGTGCTTTCATAATGGTGCTAAATCTTTGTTAATTACTTTTAAATGGGTATTAGCATTTTTTGTGCAAGTCTTCACATGTGTACTACTTTTACTGGAACTTTCATTTACTACACTCCACTTGTATAAAGCTAAACCAAACACTGGGAAATGTATGGTTACTATTGGTCTCAAGTCCTCATCCCATACACACTGGCGACAACTTTGATTATCTTGCACATTAATGAACAATCATACATATTCTGTCGTGCATATTTTCACCTTGCCTCTGACCAAATATTACTTTATCGCATACAGTTGGTGAGATAATTAAGTAAGTGATCTCTTATACTACATAGGCAAAACTCTGAGACAATGACACCAAATGCAAACAATGCATTAATCAAACATAAAATAATCCATTATCATAACACTCAGCATTAAACTTTTCAACATCAACTGTGAGACAGCATGCAATGCCTTCCCCACCAGAGATTTCCCTTGCCACACCACATCATGTGTCCACCACCAGATGCAACACTCACTCCTACAGTGGGGCATGCAGCATGTCCTGGTATCAAAACAAATCACAAATACTAATAAAGAATATCACCAATGAAATATGGAAGGGAGTACAAGTAAAGAGTTAAGTCTCAACACATGACATGGAAAAATGGACTTCTGAGATAAGGTGAGTTAAGTGGCATTTCAATATCAACATACCTTCCATTCCTGAATCTGTAGTGATCACTAACTGAAAATGACAGCAAGCCCATGTTTATATCTCCCGTCATGTATAATCAGTTATGACCTTAAAAAAAAAAAACACTGACCAATATATGACCAACTATTTCCTTCCCAACCCTGAGGCTCCAGCATGGTGTGGCACAGCAAGGAGAAGGTCAAAGGCTCTGGAGCCATGTACTCACCACCTTCAAGGTCACAGGGGAGAGGTAGCATACTTGCAGGATGACTTACCTTGGGGCAGACCTATGGGTGGTCTCATACCTCCAATGGGGAGGGGGGGCATGGCTCCAGGCATGGCAGACACCGCAGGCACAGCAGCTGACAACATTGGTTGAGTCGTCATTATAGGTTGCATATTTGGCCTCATGATTGCAGGCATCGACACAGGTATAGCCATATGTCCTGTGGGTACCATACCAGATGACATAGTGGTCACCATGGTTGGCACTATGGTGGACACCATGGGGGGAGCCTCAACCACCACCCCTGGGTGGGTGGGCCTCACTCCTGCTGGGTGGGTAAGCACACCACCCATGGCCATCGCTGCTGCAGTGGCACTTGCCTGACTGTAGCGGGCCATCTTCATGCGACGCTCCTCCTGTAAGTAAAAAACATACTCATGATTTACTATGTTTTCAAGGCTTAGCTTGATTTAGATTTCAATTGTTGATCTTGTCACTGGTGTAAAGAATTGCTGATCCTATTGCATATAAAATAATCCAGGTCTGGCAACGACACAGTAGAGGCAGGTTGCACCTGTGTGTCTAAACACATCGCCGGTGGGTAGAAATGGTCCAGGCAGGCAGGCACAAGTTGAGAGAGGCGTGAAGGTGCAGTACTCACGGGTGGAGACTCCACGCGCTGGGGGGGGGGAGCAGGAGCAGGTGCCCGAGCCCTTAGTGGGGAGGCTCGGGGTGCCTGCTGGTATCGAGGCATACCTGCCCGCTTCTCTTCCTACGTGAGGGTGAGAGGAAGACACGTGAACACAGTACAGCCCCGCCACAACCCATGCTGCCGCCACGCTGCAGTCCTGCTCCCACCACCAGCCAACACAACACAAGACAATCACAGAGCCAGTCAACACTGCCTAACACACCACACAACTAATGCAAATCAAACACAACAGAGCCAATAGTTAAAAGCGAAATTCACTAACTCACACTAAGAGTTCAATGAAATTGATAATTACACCACCTTGTTAAGGGATACAACCCCTAGTTTGGGGTACAATAATAAGAAATGCACAAGAAAGTTAATGCCAATTCATCACAAGCTCCCTAAACAAGCTGTATAATCAGCCAGTGAACTTACCTTGTTACTATAATTTTTTAGATTCTTAAAAATTTGTCAGTTCTACAAGTTCCATGATTTCTCTGACTACATTTTGGTTATTTTGTAGTACTTGAATTCATGATCCTATTTAGAATATTTCAATCCATGAGTAGAAATTTCTTACATCCATTACTTATGTCCGTCATGATATTGCCCATTATAATCATAAAAACAGAGGCTATATGACATTGAGGATAAAGCCTGTGCTGGTATGAGATGATATAGTATGTCATGTTTGCAATGGTAACTTTTAAAAGGCTGTGATGTCTCCATAAAATCCAGTTTTCATGAAAGTTTGAATTAGTGGACATGTCTATCTATATAGTAGGATATATTTCCCTGTCATCTGTCCCTCCAGGGAGATTAATTAGTCCTCACATTTGTTTTTTTATCAGTATCTGCTTTTCGATGATAAGATCCGTGCTTCCAGCCTTTTGCCAGGTCACCAATTTTGCAAGGGGAAATACGAAGATTATTTGTAAAATCTTGTGTGATAGTGAAAACTGACACATTATAAGGATCCACAAAGCAGATCTTGCAACCAACACACACAATCTGTAACCCTCAGCCAATGATCACAAAGCACCAAATCTATTATTTACTTCAGTGTTCTTGAAAAGATACAAATTCAAGAGAGTCCATTTAAGTGAAATGAAACATTTTATAAAGTATACAAGTGTCCCTCAGGTGTGTTCACACAGTGCACACAAAGTCTTCAGATGTGTTCACAGTGCACAAATTGTTTTCAAACAAACATGGTCTTCAGATGTGTTCATAGTGCACACTGGGTCTTTAAGTGAGGTCACACAGTAAACAAATGATATTTAAGTGAATTCACACAGTGCACACAAGATCTTCAGGTGTGTTCACACACTACAGACATAATATTCAGGTGTGTTCACAATGTATACGTCTTCATGTTTGATCACACACTACACACATAGTATTAAGGTGCACTTTACCAAAACATTTTCATGAAACAAATTTACAAAAAGAGCATGTAATTCTTTATTTGTATTTCTCAGATTAATTCAGGGAATCTTGCTGATATGCCTCATTATCCCAGGCATCATTTTTGGTCATACAGCGTTTCATATCAGTGCTGATATTATGGGTTTTGTGGAGATCACTTTCACCAAACGCCTCCCTTTTCGGACAAATTGGTTTTCGAACAAATTTTTTAACTCATAATCGGTTTGGTTGTCATACCATAATTCAGTTCTTGAACAAGCTATGCAGCAGCTGGCATACATGATCGCAATGTGCATGTTAGTCACGCCGCAGCCCTTGTTTAGTGCACCTTCGTGCTTTTACTTTGCACCACTCCCCACTCACTCTCTATGAGGCTTGAGAGAAAATGGCAGGAACTGCATTTGTTGGAGTGACTACGCTAGAAGTCTCCAACTTGGCCTCAATCATTTTACTCACCCCAAACTTTTCCTCATATCATCAGATTTTTGAGCTTGTATGATGAAAACAGTCCCAATTTACTTATTTTGCATCATCAGTTTTTCTGTAAGATTTTATGCACAAACTACTGTTGTAACAGTTTAAATAAAGCAATCGTCTAGTATCTGGGAATGGATTAATCCATCCTGTGGGAAAATGGTTTGTTTCCGAACATTTCTGATTCTGAACGGCATTCAGGAACTATTTAAGTTTGAGAATAGAAGTTCCACTGTGTGTGTGTGTGTGTGTGTGTGTGTGTGTGTGTGTGTGTGTGTGTGTGTGTGTGTGTGTGTGTGTGTGTGTGTGTGTGTGTGTATATATATATATATATATATATATATATATATATATATATATATATATATATATATATATATATATATTCTAGTAGTAATAATAATTATCAGTATTGTTATTATCATCATTACTACTTATTCATATACTCATTTATTTCTATTTTACTTAAAGCTTTATTTAAGAAAATGACTGAAGTCTTTTAGCAAATTAGGCATATGTTTTGGGGATGTCATGTTTCTAATTCAGTTTTTTTCCCATCCACCACAGTGTTTACCAAGGCAATTCAATTACCCCTATGACAGTAAACCTAAAACACTAGAAGTATTACTTGAGTCTGTCAAACATCCTCTCACAAGAAATTTCAAGTTCTCTTTTGACATCCTATAAGTCCATTTCCCTGATGGATGCAAACATCACATAGTCATGACACATCATAAAGAGCTTGGCAAACATCACATAGTCATGACACATCATAAAGAGCTTGGCAATAAACACACACACAGGCTACATGGCAACCAAGAAACTGGCAGTTCATTTCAGCATCTTTAAACACAAAGCAATGGTTAAGCAATGTTTTCACTATTAAACCAATATGATCCCCTGTCTATAAACTGACAGTAGACAAGATATTCACATCAACAATGAAATAAGTGATAGTCCTTCCACCAGTCACATTTCATGCCTCAAGTCCAAGAGCAGCCTCATGTTAAATGTAACCATTACCAAGCTCTCAAACACATGCCACAGCTCTGTCAACATCCCCATCACACTGCCCAAAAGGCAAGGGAACTTCATTGGAGGGGTCATGAGATTTTGTGAGATAAAAAACAATCAGCAAATTTTTCTAGCCACATGAAATCTTGCTGGGACAGTTTCTGTTCTTTTCTGGTAGCAAGCTGCAAGAATAATAAAGATTTCTGCTCATGTTAACCTCTTAAGGAAGCTTGTGTCTGAAAGCTATTCATGCAGAAGCTTTGCCCCACACCACTCTTTTCGTAAGCCTTTAACTGAGGTCTTGCAAAGTCTGAATAATTTTTTTCCCTCTCTCATATCCAGGTTTGGATGAAACAGGCAAGTACAGTAGTTTATGCAACACAAATTCTTGAGGAATGTTCATTTCATGCCTATAAGTGCTAGCAATTTTTGTATGCTCTAATATTTTCAGTTAGCTTCTACCTCTAATATCTTCAGTCAGTTCCTACTTTTTCTTTCTTTCTGTGTATGCATGTGTGTGTTCATGTGTCACAGCAAGAAGCGAGTCTAGCGAAATATTTTCTGAGAGGTGAACCCTCAGTTGTCACAGGTAAAATGTAGATTTTCATGGCATCCTCACCACTGGTAAGTGGTACAGCATAGTGATCACATGAAAGTTGGGATAGTCTAAACTACTTCCTTTATTTGGATTGCCACTTGCTTACTATTTTTTTCCCTAACATCCCAAGGAAGTCTGCACTTGTGTACTTGCATTAGTACTATAAATTCTGTTTTAGTTTTACTATATTAGTTACTGGATTGCCACTTTGAGGAAGTTTCCCTCCATCACATGATCATTTAACCTTGTGCATTTATATCATATTTCCATCCCTTTGAATCTTGTTCCTTTAGTTTTATATTTGTCACGTATACCAACATATCTATTGCAACTGTATCAAGACAGATTATCCTCAATATGGAGATGCAAAAGTCATTTGAGAGAGAGAGAGAGAGAGAGAGAGAGAGAGAGAGAGAGAGAGAGAGAGAGAGAGAGAGAGAGAGAGAGAGAGAGAGAGAGAGAGAGAGAGAGAGAGAGAATTATTTCACCTAACAGTGCAATACATATCCTCCAGTGCTCTATCATGGCAGGCAGATGTTATGTTAGAAGTGGTTTTACTATTCTTTGAGGCCCATGCTGCCCATGAACATCCCTCTATGAGTTTGTACAATGGAGGTGAAACAGATGCCCCTCAATCCATATATCCTTTTGATCCTCTTGTTGCACCAACTATACATTATAATCCTGGAGATTCATCACACCAAGATCTATTCAGCTTGTTCCAGCTTCTTTGTATTTTTCCCATAAGTGAACTAACACTTTCTGTTGATAAGCTAACACATACTCAATAAATAAGATACATTTCTTCTTGATAGATTGACAATCTGACCCAATCATAACCTCACAACACACATCTTCACATCACTTCTAACACCTGATCACTGGTTGTGTTGGCTGGAGGGGGTGGACGATATGCGGGCAGCTGAAAGCCCAAATCACCTGTTAATTCCAAGGAGAGAGACAAGAGAGGGAGACATTACTTGGAGCAAACATACCCCATGTCTCCCTCTCATTAATTAAGCCAAATTATTGAGTAAAGTACAACTTTTAAAGAAATGTAATGACCTTACATTTACCATAACAACAACTTTGTACATTTTGTTGAGCTGATCATTTACTAAAGTTGCAAATAAAAAAATTGAAGTTATGCATATTTAATACACATAACCATTTACTGTACACACAATGGGTAGTTGTATTTACCACAATAACTTAGGCATTACTGATGCCTTGCCATGCACCACCAACATTAACATTTCATGAGCCAAATGTGTTAACTGACAGGAAGAGAAGGCCCAAAACTCTACTTAATAGTAAGACAATTATATAAGCAGTTGTTATTAGCAGCAGAACCACCAGCTTGCTGTTACTTATCCTACCACGCCAAAGGCAGTGCTGCATGCAGTTAGTAAAACACATGTAAATATATACAAAAAGACAAACTATTACATTTTAACTAATAGCAAATGATAACAACTCTTGGAATTCTACCAAGACACATGTATGATTTAACAGGCCATGGTTTTCATCCTTGCAATAATCTATCTCAATGAGTCTGCTATCCATTACATAAATGAAAATCAACCTGCCAGAGAAAACTCAGATTGGGAGATTCAACGACAATGTTGCTGGAGCATCATGGCACCCAAGGTGAGTCTAAATACTGGATCTCAACATTTTATGGATGTGACCTCAGGACTTTCTTATATGACGTCAACTCAACTTTACAAATATTAAACTTCAATGGAGAGAGAGAGAGAGAGAGAGAGAGAGAGAGAGAGAGAGAGAGAGAGAGAGAGAGAGAGAGAGAGAGAGAGAGAGAGAGAGAGAGAGAGAGAGAGAGAGAGAGAGAGGAAAAATAATAAAAAAAGGCACAAGGGCATCACAGTAAAAAAAAAAAAAAAAAAAAAAAAAAAAAAAAAAAAAGGAACAGTCATTTAATGCTTCTGAAGTTAACATGCAGATAAATGTGATGTTTACCACAATATACACAAAACAGGGGGAAGACTGAGGAGAAAATACAAATAAGGATGGGAGGAAAATATGTTCACTTACAATGCCTGTGTATCAAATACTATAACTGATGGTTTAAGGCATTTAAGCAATCTAATATTTCACATTTTGATAGTATAACATAGTAAAATATTTAAAAATACAGGAGTAGTCTACATTACTGTGTTCACTTCAGATTTTGGTCAAAATAACTTTTCAAAGCATTAAGATGAGAAGAGCTATGGATACTTGCAGCATGAACAGTTTCAATACCTACATGCTGGACACTACTGACAGATTCCTCAATCAGAGATTATCTGTGTTGCAACAGTGGTTGATTATCTGATAAAATCCATCAAGTCACCAAGACTAGACTTTAGTGCATGTCTCTTCTATGCATGTGCTCCAACCTCATAGCCATCAGCTTTGTCATCTTCCCTACCAAGATGACTATCAACAATCTCACCTACTTATTCAATTCTCAATCAAGAACTTTATAACATACAGATCATAAAATACCTGTAACATCATTAGGGAGAGAGAGAGAGAGAGAGAGAGAGAGAGAGAGAGAGAGAGAGAGAGAGAGAGAGAGAGAGAGAGAGAGAGAGAGAGAGAGAGAGAGAGATTCACTGTGACATAACTGCCACACCACACAAAAACATTTCCCTACAACAAGCCTATCACTACAGCAGTCCTACTTCTCTTAACAGAAATTGTCTTTCAAGCCAGTTGAGGTTTAAGCAGTAAATAAAAATTATGAGATGATGTATGGTATGCTACATGGATGACAGTCTTAGAACAAAATTCTATGGTATAGAAACTTCCCTGCCTCTCTCTCTCTCTCTCTCTCTCTCTCTCTCTCTCTCTCTCTCTCTCTCTCTCTCTCTCTCTCTCTCTCTCTCTCTCTCTCTCTGATATATATTCATTTTCACTGCTTGAGAAAAAAATTGTAATTGGGAAAAAAAAAAAAAAAAAGCTGTGTAATAACTTATGTTTATACTGCAATATCTTGCTTTGAAATGCCCAATATAAGTGGAAAATCTACACAAAGGAAATAAATAAAATAAAACAAATAAAACATAAAAAAGCAACAATGACTGATTACAATGACTGCATCACTATAAAATAAACTTTACTATTTGTTATTATGTATAAGAACCTTTTTCACATGAATGACCTCTGACCTAGATTTAAACTGGAAGTATCCAATCTGCCCAACATTTGTCAAGCAGTTATAGGGAGTGTGAGAGTTGGATAACTTACCACAACAAAGTATCTATCTATGTATCCAGCTGACATCCTATCAACAGAAATAGCCAGGGCAAGACAATTACACAGATGCACATGCACGTAGCCTTACACCTCATATATGATGTGGTTATCAATATCAAATGTTGTATGAGTATCTTTAAATCTCAAAATACCCAGACTATCATATCACTACCTGCTCTATTCCATTACCCAACTCTCATCACCAGCCTCCCTTTGCACTCCCTTACTTTTAACTCTATAAACAAATAACACTCCTTCAAACATCTCACCTCTATTACATTCATTATTTTATCTCTCCTACTGCTATTTTCCAAGTTTCTGTCTCCATATAATGTCCTTACCACATCCTCATACATCCTTATCTTTGCATTTACTTCGAGCAGCCTACATTCGTATTTTAAACAAATAAAGGTATGATGTGCATTCTTGTCAAAATGTCCTACTACAATGACTACTGAAGCACTAACATAAAGATGCTTGTTGAACTGAGACCCTGCTCTAAAATTCCATGACAATGTGCGATAAAATTCTCAATGTTAACATGACTGTTTTTGTTTCATTGCTACAGCAATGACTACAGAAGCACTAACATGAAGATCCTCACTGAAATGAGGCCCTGCTCTAAAATTCCATGACAATGTGTGATAAAATCCTTAATGTTAACATGACTGTTTTTGTTTCATTGAATATTAGTCACTGAACTCTAGGAGCAATGTGAGAAATACTACAGTCATTTTTAAAAGTACTTGAGAGGCATTAACAAGAATATCAAATCCAAGGGTTACATTTTAACAAAAGATGTAAGCCACAGCCATCAATAACAGGTTTTGCTGTGTAAGTGCTCTGTGAATTAATGTGGCAGCTGCAGCAACAAAGCACACTGAAGGTTATATAACATCTGAGATGTTGCTGACATTGCTTTGCTCAGTCCTTGGTAACTTGATTGAACTTTAATATGGCTACAATGCAAGAGGAATGAGTTCTTGAGGCAGGCTATCAGAGTGGCTACTGTACAACCTGTTTCCTGATCAGTGTAGTAGTGATGGAGGTGGTGGCAACTTCTTAAGCCATACACTCACTATTAACTATTTTTGTTTTCATGATCATTATCATCATTATTATTTTTCTCTATGATGAGGCTAATAATAATGCCACTGTATTCCCTGCATATCAGCATTGGCAACTAACAGGGATGGAGCAGAGCTACACACCTTTCTCTTTATTTGTTCTTATGAATGAGGGCCACCTCATGTGAGATTGTTGGCCAGGTACATAGATACAGATAGATTATTATTACTATTGTTATTATTATTATCACTAACACAACTGCCTCTAAGCTATGTTTCCTCTATTATTTTTCAGTCTTTTCTTTTTTATTCTGACATACACAAAAAGCATCTCACCACAACTAATTGTTGACACCAATAAGGTGGCTGACCAGCAAATGTCAAAAAGGGTGAGATAGCCACTTCATGCTTAAGAACTCTGTAGTTAACACCAGCAGGAGACAGGGATTGTATGTATGCATGATGGACCCTCCCTTACACATTATTCAGAATAGCAAGAGGGTTAAATATTGACTGATCAGCAGAATACTATCCAGTTTTCCCAATTCAATCTCATCCCAAGTATGTAGATTTGCAAGTATGCACTGTAGAGTCAGTAAACTCTGAACACACACATGGGGAAAGATACCACTGTACTGTTTTTACTGAAATACAGCTATGATATATATATATATATATATATATATATATATATATATATATATATATATATATATATATATATATATATATATATATATTACAGTAAGATTGTGAAACTAGGGATTTCGTGAAATCCCTAAAACTCTCAGGGAATTCGTTAAATTACCGTTTCACTTGGGGACTTCATGAAATTACTAAAATATTTAGGGATTTCATGTATTTACTGGTTTCACTGTAAACCCTCATCACCTCAAAGCATCGTCATGAGTAAACAAAATGTACAGCCATGGCTGATAGTCCTTGAGCAGGTGATGGTGAATAACTAGACAGGGTGCTCAAACAAGTTGATCTTTCAAGCCACTCTCAACTTAGAGATGGAATGGTTGGAACTTCAGTGGTTCGAAAACTTGCTTCTAGAATCGGAATTTCAGTGGTTCGAAAACTTGCTTCTAGACCCGTCAGACTTGCCTTGGACTTTGGACAGGTAAGCGTGCCTCTTCCTTACTCTGCACTTAAGTATTTATTCCATGTTATTTTTCAATGTTATTTATGTTATTTCTCATGTTGTGTAGAGCTCACACAATTGTACAGTGTAAATAAAGATGCGCTGCCTAGTGAACCTAACCTAACCTAGCACATTCTACTTGATTTTATACATGATTTTTATGATATGATATGATTTATGAATAGAATTTCAAAATAAATCTTCTGTTGTTCTATATATTTACTATCATTAGGGATTTCATGAAATAACTGGAGTATCATTTCAGAAAATACATGAAATCCCTAGATATTTTAGTAATTTCAGTGAGTCACCAAGTGAAACAGTAATTTCACAAATTCCCTGAAAGCTTTAGTGATTTCATGAAATCCCTAGTTTCACAATCTTAATGTAATATATATGTGTATATATATATGTGTATATATATATATATATATATATATATATATATATATATATATATATATATATATATATATATATATATATATATATATATATATATATATATATATATATATATATATATATATACACACACACACACACACACACCAGGTATTTGTTATATGCAAGGGTTATGTTCTGCAAAAATCTCACATAATGTGAATTCGCATATATTGAACCTATCATCCCATTAATTATAAGGGGCTATGTTCCATGACCCGTTTTCAAACCTCTAACTATTTATTCAAGCATGGTTTCACAACAATAAAGCACCAAAGCAACAATAAAGCACATTAGTATAGATAAACTATAAAATGTAATACACTGTAAACTAACAAAAAATCAGAAATTGTACTTGAAGTTCTATGTACCCCATTCAGGGCAGAGCTTCTCCAAGTCTGATAGCCCAGAGCTGCTGATTGCTTCAAGGAAGACACACCTAAAGTCTACGATATAAGCTGGTAATTAGCTGATAATTCTAAGGAATAACTTTAGGATCAGAGGGAGGAAAAAGTTAATTATAGGCAAGGAAAGTGCGGGAAAACATTTGCACCCGCCGCCTTCTAGTGCGAGTCAGCCACCACAGCTCACCAACCGGTCACACCAGCACCACTACACACATAATAGCGAATTTTTCTCACATAATACAAATACTTTGCATATAAGCGAATTCACATATTTTGAACTTGCATATATCAAATACCTAGTGTGTGTGTGTGTGTGTGTGTGTGTGTGTGTGTGTGTGTGTGTGTGTGTGTGTGTGTATGTATATATATATATATATATATATATATATATATATATATATATATATATATATATATATATATATATATATATATATATATATATATATTTTTTTTTTTTTTTTTTTTTTATTTCCTAGGCTGTAAAGTGATTAGAGGGTTACAGATATTAATATGTTGGTAAAAATAAATAAATAAATAAATAAATAAATAAATAAATAAATAAATAAATAAATAATAAAAAATAAAAACCTAGATGAAAGTTGTTCAGAAGGACCAGAAAGATCTAAAAGCTGTGCACACACTACTACATTACTACTGGCAAACATCATTAGATGAACAAGGCTAACACAAGCAGGCATGTATGTGTGAAGCCTTTCCAAATGATGATGATAATGATGATTTAACATTTGATAAGTGACTGAGAAGTTCCCTTAATACTGTATACGTATACATCCACACATGCACAGTAGCATCCAAGAAAAAGCTGAAAACAAGTTAATCCAAAGCAAGAAAAACAGTAACTCAAATAAATGCAATAACTGTCATGATACACTCACCTTATACTCACACTCACACATCTCGTCACATCTTATGTTATTTCTTTTTCCGTTTCCTAAGAATCCTTCTGCATTTTGTGCATCAACATTACACACATGCATATACAGACACATACACAAGTAAACATACAGTGTGCTTTGTTTTTCGTATCTTTTAACTACACTTCACCCATTCCACACTGAAACCCTAACCAGCCTATCAGAGTTGTGTGTGTGTGTGTGTGTGTGTGTGTGTGTGTGTGTGTGTGTGTGTGTGTATTTACCTAGTTTCTGATCTTTTTATCTGCCTTTATTCAGACAACCCATTCCAATGGTTTATACTTCCACATGGGAAGCTAAATCTCTTGGCATGAAGAACCTTGTCTTTATTTACACCATGCTCATAATCTCTTGTCCTTTGATCATTCCTGATGTTAACATCCTCTCTGTCCTCTAACTATAGTTGTAAGTAGCCTTACAAGAGCCTTAAAGGCAAACATATGCATGTGTGTGTGTGTGTGTGTGTGTGTGTGTGTGTGTGTGTGTGTGTGTGTGTGTGTGTGTGTGTGTGTGTGTGTGTGTGTGTGTGTGTGTGTGTGAGAGAGAGAGAGAGAATCATGCATGCATATCACACAGTATAAGAACTTAAACCTTCAGCAATAAAATCATAATGCAGCTAAGGATGATAAGATAAGAAATTTAGATTAACGGTAGGAAACAGTAGTGAGGAACTATCTTGAGTAACAAAAATAGAGCTAAATAGATGAAGAACTGCATGAATTATGAGTTAAAAAAAAAAAAAAGTTTGTGTCACGAAATCTAGTGATGAAAAGAACTAATGCAATAACACGCTGATTAATCCCTAATTCATAAAGAAAAGCTTTTCAATACAGAAACCAACGAACACAAATTATCATAATTTTCCCAAACCACTTAAATAACTAGGACGGGATACTTGTTGCTTTCTTTATGGGAGTCCCACAGACATTAATATGGCAGAAAATAAGACATCCATCCATGAGGTAAATGTTACAGAGATCAAATTAACACCACTGCAACAATAACAACCATCAAACAATGCTCACCAGCCTGAATTCCAAACACACTAAGTAGAATGGTTCATGTTATGATAATAATAATAATAAAAATAATAGAGTAAGAGAAGCACTTTGTTGCCTCTATAACCAATACTGAGAGAGAGAGAGAGAGAGAGAGAGAGAGAGAGAGAGAGAGAGAGAGAGAGAGAGAGAGAGAGAGAGAGAGAGAGAGAGAGAGAGAGAGAGAGAGAGAGAGAGAGATAAGAAGTAATAACACCCATAACTGACCATTCTCCACCCGTAAAACGTTCATAAATAAATCAACTGGTGTTCAATAACAAAGCTACTCCTTATCCTCTACCAAGTGTTACAGATGAATTGAGGCATTAGTGAGTATCATCAACCAACTATAACGTGCAGCAAGAGCAGAATAAATTTATCAGGTAAGAAAGTCACTTCTGAAGACTGCTTTGGTAAGTTGCTTGGCAATGCACTGCTCCATAATAGAGACTTTCTTCCCTGATTCAAAAGTTAGTACACACAAAAGAGAGAGAGAGAGAGAGAGAGAGAGAGAGAGAGAGAGAGAGAGAGAGAGAGAGGAGAGAGAGAGAGAGAGAGAGAGAGAGAGAGAGAGAGAGAGAGAGAGAGAGAGAGAGAGAGAGAGAGAGAGACACTAAACCCCTAAGCAGTCAAACACTACTTAATCAGCTATTTAAAAACTAAGCATCACCATGAGAGAGGTCGGAGGGGATGGGAGCCCAATACCTACCAAAGAGATATCCTCTTCTGGATGTATGATACGGGAATTTGCCGACACTGTGGTAATGAGAGCTGGCTTCTTGGCCTCTCCTTTGTCAGGTAGTCCACTTGGAGTGCTGGAGGCCTGAGTGCTGGGGGTGGACTGGCCATTGGCTTGACTATATGCAGGAAATGCTGGCTTGACAGGACCAATTTGACTATTGCCAGCCGTTGTTTGCTGCTTAAAGAAAAGATGTCATTGTTGTTAAAATCTCTACATAAAGCTAATTTATTTCATATCCCTTGTTAATATATATATATATATATATTGGAACAGTAACACATATTAAGCTTGCAAATACTCCATACATCTATCTGTCTCTCTGATGTCCTTGAAAAATTATTATAATATAAAACTGCTCAACATTCCCAGAACCCTCACTCTGTTAAAGCTATCATTCACAGAGTCCTCAAGATGCCCTCAATTAATTTCATTCACAACACAGGTTGTGACAAATACTAGTTACCCCCATCAACAACATAATGAAATATCAGTTGCAACACAAGAACTTCTATCAATATCTAGTGCATGAAGACATACATCAATATGAAAAATCACAAGTATTTTAAAGAAAAGAAATACAAAAATGATCATTAAAAGGAATGATCTCCATTTTCACTTAAAAGACAGATTGCCATAACAGCTTACCCTTTGCTAACCACATTACTATTCACTTCAACCTGATGATCTCAAAAATTCTATTTTATAACTTAACTCTGGACAATATGCTACATTCAGTGATAAAAAAAAAAAAAAAAAAAAAAAAAAAAAAAAAAAAAATCAGAATTGTCCACACTAACACCAATATATTAATAATCAAAAACTGTTCAGAGCAATACTGATATGCTGACACTTGTTAATAGGTAAAGTGATATCAATACCAATACATGTATCAATGATACAGCATCAGCAACACTTTGTCAGGAGACATTCCTCTAATATGGATTTTTGTTGTACAAATATTCGATGTTCTGCAACACAAATAATGTATTTCATGACTTACATAATTACCACACTAATATATATATATATATATATATATATATATATATATATATTTGAAATCAAGTAACTTTGTTTGAGAACCAAATTATGGGTCAAAATTTTATTCAAAAACCATTTATTTCAAATACTTAAAGACAAAGCAAAAGCTGTTGTTTATTACTAATTTATAGTTTCTATAAGTACTTCCATCATTTTTATATATTTGGATGAAGTAGATATGTTTTTATGTATTTGGAGGTGGTAAATGTGATCCCATTGAAGAGACTCAAGGTAAACAGTTTTCATGATTCGGGAGTAAGTCACCTGTGGCTCTATCCATGACCCACAACACCATCACTACTGCACGACTGCACTTTCCCAATAGCTTTTTCCAGCAGCAAGATGTCTAAGTGTTATGATCACCTTCATTTTGGCAGTAAATGGGCTGCTCCTCTCTGTGTCACTCTATAAGGCTTTCCTCACTAGATTAATGACAAAGAGAAAGAGAATACCTGCACAGTCTAAACAGTATCTTCTGATGAATTCTGTGTCACTAAGTTCATTCAATACATTCTATCTGGATATATAATTTCTGAGCTAGAGATGTGGAGTGGCCATCTTGGGAGTATGAGCACCTGTCATAAGCTGCTAAGGAAGGATGGACAGGTTCAGAACAGATTACTTCATTTTACATTGATTCCTGTGGGAAAAATACTTCTAGTTTCTGAACATTTCAGATTTTGAATAGCTTTCATGAATGAATTACGTTAGAGTACTGAGGTTCCACTAATGTATAATGCTTAAGAAAAAAGCCTTGGCAATACCAATATAACAAGGCTGTGTTTCAGAAGTTTAGCAATACCAGTATAAAATTGGTTGATTGACATTTGTCATGGATACATGTATTGTGATACTGCCTATCCCTGCCAGCATCACATTACCAATTGCATCTATTTTACATACCAGGCTGACATCTCTTACAGTGGGGATGACGTAACTTTTCAAATAACTTACAAAGTAAGTTTGTCCTTCATTCCAATTTGAAGATGTAGAATTTGCTATGTATAAAACTTTAAAAATGCGTCAGCATTCTCTCACACCTTTTGTGAAGTTATAACAGAAATTAGTAAGACATTACAGCACAAGAAAAATTGTAAAAAAAAACACTATAGAAGAGGTATTGGACAAAGCAAAGCACATCATCCAGCCAAGAATCAATTGTGGACTTTCAAGGTTACCTGCCACAAGAAGCCAACTGTCATGAACTTCTCTACCTTGAGGAAGTGATAAATTATTATGATTTACCTTTTCTGTAAGAAACCATGAGGATAAATAAATGGTTATACACATAATTGAGATTATTCAAAAGTTTCCTAACAAAAATATAACTGCAGAGAATACTCTTGCTGTTTTATTTCCTAAAAAAAACATGCAAGAATTTTAAGAATCTGGCATTTAAATATTCCTTTTGTCATTTTAACAGCAGAAATGTTTGTTTCTGACCTGATTTATCGGTGTGGTATTCAATTATTTCAGTGTGTGTGTGTGTGCACGTGCACGCACGTGAGAATGCACATATGGATGAGTGCAAATGGAGATGTCTGCCATGGCTCAGCTGACTAAATTACATACACTATTCACTACTCCTTTGCAGATGTAAATCCAACAGCTACAGAGCAATCCTACTTTTTAAAATAAATCCTAAACCTGAGAGGTAGAAAGACCTAAAGCATTTGCACCATTTTTCTTATACTCGTATTTCTAGAGCCAATGATCTTTTTTTTTTTCTTGGGAGGAATTTTGTGTCAAAATATACAGCTTGTAAAGAAAAACAATTAGCATAAAAGTCCTCTGAAAAAAAAAAGTTATCACCACACTGAATGCAAGCCCAGTACCAAAAGTCCAAAGACTGAAGCACACCATCTTACCTGGACTGCTGAGGGGAAGAGTGGTTTGTTGGGGGGCTGGGAGGTGCTAGGGGGTGTGGTTCCTGGGGGAGCTCCTGGAGGAGGCATGGGACCCAAATGACCCATAGGGCCTGCCATCATGCCATGTCCACCCATGTATGGGGGCATGTGACCCATAGGTCCCATTGGACCCATCATTGGCATCATGGGACCATTAGGTCCCATCATTGGTCCCATGGGTCCTGGGGGCCCTTGGGAAGGCACTGCTGGAGGGGGTGGATTGGACTGGCCTGGCAAGCTGGACTGGGAATCTTCATCATCTTCCTCTTCTTGTCGCCGGCTACTGTTGCCCATCCGACCAGCACGCTGCCTCTCATGCTCCTTGAGGTCCTCCTCAGGGATGCCCTCCATGCCATAGATTTCTATTTCAATATTGTTTCGGTTGGGCAGAGCATTGGGTACCTTGTCTATGGTTTCCTTGTGCACCTGGAAGGAGAAGAATACAATAGATTTTAATGCATGATTTTGTCTAGTAACCTGAAATCCATAATTACCATCCCTATGATAAACCAAGTGAAGACAATGACATGCTTCAACCTAAACATCTAATAATCCTTTTAAACTGACAAGGAGCAAGCTTATGTCGTAGACATAATACTGACAATCTGATGCTTATCTAGCAAGCTTATGTCATAGACATAATACTGACAATCTGATGCTTATCTAAGTTCAAACAGTCAAGCAGCCAAGAGTAAGGCATACAAATTAGGCTTCTGAGTCTCTGATACTTAGCCATACAAAAATAGTTTCCCTCCCACTCCTCTTTACTGAAAATTTAAAGACATTTATGCTTAAAACCTCTTCCTCAAATGTCATCCTTTACCTATTTAATGAAAAATTAAACCACTCAAGGACACTGTCTTCAACAAAGTTGTTAGGCACATGTCTTGATCCCAGGCCAAGGAAAGATGCTATGCCAGAGATGTTTTAATTTTCAACAATGACTGCTTCATTTATAGCACTGGGAATGAATCAGGCTTTAATGTCAAGATGGATTAAAAAGTATCTTGTTTATTCAACACAGTATCTGGCAGCTACATAATCAAATACAGTATTTCAATTTAAAAATTCATAACTCACCAACTTAAACCCTTTCTCCTCTTGCTAACAATTATAATTAATTTACCACTTTTAAAACTTCAATTTCCTTTCTGCAATAACCTGCAAATTTCCACTTCATTATCATCTACTTTAATTTCTCTTCCAACATTACCATGCTCTTGCAACTCTCCCCATGAACATCTTTACTTCACACTCCATTATACAGTGGTGCCTCAACCTGCAAGTTTAATTCGTACCATGACAGTGATCATAACTCAATTTGCTAGTATGTCAAATCAATTTTCCCCATTGAAATTAACTGAAATGCTATTAATCCACTACATCCCCTCAAAAACACCCCATTTTTTTTGTTGCATGTTTTTAAATACAGTAAACTGTTGATATAACGAACCTCTGTTTACCAAAATTCTGGTACATGGAACCCTTTAAGGCTATCAAACACTCATTTTATTTTAAAAGTGTTAGCAAATTATGGCATATTTCAAAATTATCGAATGCTTGCTTTATTTTACAAACATCTTAGGTCTTAAAATGTGGGAAAGTTGGCTGACACACAGTCAACCACATGTTTGAGAGATGAATTGTGGCTGTGTGACAGCTAGTGAGTGACCTTGACAATGGCTGATGACGTATTGCTCGCTCGCTCGCACTCTCTCTCTCTCTGTTACTAACTTATCTGAGAGGGAAAGAGAGAGAGCATGTTGCATCATTGGCCACTGTCAAGGTCACTAGCTGAGACACAAACAACCACAACTCTCTCTCTCTCTCTCTCTCTCTAGTGTGTGTGTGTTAATTTATCAGAGAGAGAGAGAGAGAGAGAGAGAGAGAGAGAGAGAGAGAGAGAGAGAGAGAGAGAGAGAGAGAGAGAGAGAGAGAGAGAGAGAGTCAAACCATCAGCTATTGTCAGGATCACTAACTGGTTGTCATACGGCCACAATAGGGAGTTTTCAGAACTTATTCACCAGATGTCATCACTACTGCATGTCCCCTACTGTCATGAGCTAAAATATTGTTACTGTAAATCCCACGTGCATAGAGATGCATAGAACACTGATCATTATGATACTTTCAAAATTATGCATCATCTTTTAAATATCTTGTATGGATAATTTTGAGAGAAGTTGGTCAAAACAGAAATATTTTTTGTAATTATTTAGTAATACTGTTATCAATATTTTAAATACAGCATAATACAAGTCTAAAATCTAATGATTTGGACAATGAAAAAAAATAAGACTGTACTACATAGTATGACATAACATAGTATATAATTATTTTCATGGGGATTTTAGCATCCCTTTCAGGAAGAAAGCGACATGGCAAAGTAACTGACCACCAAAACAAACATCTCTCAAGACTGCTCTGACGTAATATGAGAGGAATACAGGAAGCCACAGGTTTGAGGAGTAGTGGCATGGACACTACAGCAGGAATTAACCGGTTGTCCAACAACTTGTTTGTTAACTTCAACTAAGGTGGGCCAGTCAGATGTTTGTTTTGGTTAGATATACAACATTACTCTTGCCAGGGCACTTGAGTTGCCTATTTCCAATTAAAATTGTTGTTTGCATATACTAGGAAGTTGATCTTTGTAATATGAAGCTTTAAGTGACAAAGACATGTCTTCAAATTTACTGTCGTCTACATTAATAAGCTTCTGATCAATGGCGTACTTTTTTTGGAAATCTCGAGATGACCAAATAAATCTAAATGCCAGTTCACAAGAAAATCAACTTGAATACTTTTATTCACGAATACAATCCAATTTTACCTGTTTTACTCCTTAGAAGGAATAGTACAGAAAAGTATATTATATAAGCTCATTGCATCTTTATGTATAAAGAATGACACTATAAGCATATTTGATATTGCTCCTATATGTAAGAAGGGGACATGTCTGATGCTGCCGGTTGGTGACACTAATTCTCCAAACTCGACATTCATCTCTCTCTCTCTCTCTCTCTCTCTCTCTCTCTCTCTCTCTCTCTCTCTCCTTTTCTACCCATGTGTTCATTATATCAAGGGTTTACTGTAAGAAAATGTATTTATAAATAACAAATGTATAAAAACACATGAAGTGAATGAGTGAGATGAGAAATGCTGGGCAGATGTTGTGGCACTCACTGTGCCAACCAGCAACAGCATAGTTAAAGCTTGCTTGTATCTCGGATTTTGGCTTGCAACTCAAACCAAAAAATTGTTGAAGAAACAGCTCATATCTCAAAAAACTTGCAAGTTGGGACACTTGTACCACTGTACTTTCAAATTCACCCATTCCCTTCATTTTGGCAAATACATCAATATCTATACAAGATATTTTTCACTTCAGTGTTACATTGTGTAGTTGATATAAGTTAATTGAGTAAAGGTGAGAATTCTGGGTGAATGCATTATCAGTAACTTCCTAGCTGTGACAACTGTAGGAAATGGGGTGTTCTGAGAAAAACAATAGCCAACTCATCACATACCTGCATGCAGTGGATGGATAAGCCTGGACCAGTGTATAGCTTCTTATGACATATATGGCACTTGAAGTGCTTTGCCTTCTGGTGCTGTATTAAGATCTTTTCATCATCAAATTCACGGTTGCAATACCTGAGGGAAAAAAAACATGCATATTATAACAATCAGAAGGACTGAGAATTTTCAATCTGGTAACACATCACTTTGACTTTCATTGAAGTGTACTAAAAGCTAAAAGAACAGTAAACAATCTAGTTAACCCTTACACTGCCAAGCTGCCACTCATGTGCACATCTCACACATCACTAACTTTCTTGACCTTCGCATCATTACCACACTTTCTTTTATATCAAGCGTATGATGGTGAAATATATATCTAGTATAGTAGGGTAAGCCAGTGCACCCAGTGGCCAGCTGGCATCATGCTGTCACGGAAGGTGGCGTTTCCCTGTATTTTGAGGACCTACTTTAAGCATCCTGGACCATTCACTTATCCCTACAAAGCTACAAGTAACAGGAACTTACAACACACAAAGAAAATAGAAAAGATTATGGGGTGCACTGCTTTCCCATATTCATGTTTTCACTATATGCCCTTCCTCCTTAATATCACCAAAACAGTCACAAAGGCCATATATATTTTCTCATTTTCACAAGTTAAATGAGACAAAAATGAGAAAATGAGGATGTTGAGTAATTATGTTAAATTACATTTGGTTAAGGTAATATTCATAAGAGGTCCAGCTGGATGAATTCCCCGCCAGTTTGATTACATAAGTTTTATGGTAATTTTCCCAGGTGATCACTTTTGGTCTCACTTTTTTGAGGGACTGTTATGCATGATGGTGTGTTTCAGCCTTAGCCACTGAAACACTCCCCACACTTTCATCACTTCCCTAAGCTTGTTGGTGATAAGGAGGGATAGATATGAGAGATGAAGATGGTGTCTTTATTAAAACTTCCCTACACTTTGAGTAGCCTATTTTTTTTATAATTTGGCTTCTCCTTTAGTGATGTAAGTATAAAGTTCACAGTCCTAAAGTGTTGTGTTGTCCTTCTGTTATCTTGGTTAGGGGTTCAATCCCCAGCCTGGCTAAGGCCTCTAATGGCTAAAAATCAATATCTTAAGTGTTTCTAAGGATGGCCTGATGATGGCATGACACCTGCCCAAAAACCCTTCTTTATAGGAAAGATGTGTCTAAAAATGAGGTGCACCTTTTCTGCCCAGACAACTAGTATTTTTGTACCCCTTGAGGGTGGATAGCATCTATAGTTGATGCAACATAGAGGGTGGGTGGTGTCTATAGTTGACCTGCATTTTGCAGGCTTAATTTCAAATTTCCATGTGAATTTTTGTGCCTGCAAACATCCTTCCCTAACAATGATGTCTCCCTCTGAGCCTCAGTGTCCTGTGAACCTTTCCTCACAACAATGTCTCCCTCTGAGCCTGTGTCCTGTGAACCAAAGTGATGGCTACAGGGGAAAATAATCATTCTTCTTCCTCTGATTCCTCAGATGAAGGTAAGCGGCCAATGACTTCCACTCCACATAAGGGCAAATTTGCTACCAAAACAACCTCTCAATGAAAATACTATTGGGAGAGAATTATATGTTACTCTCTTAAGTCTCAAAAGTAATTTTACCAGAGAAAAACAGAACATTAGTAGACTGTTTCACTCACATCCTCCCTGCCTTTACAATTACAATGTTTCACTCACATCCTCCCTGCCTTTACAATTACAATGTTTCACTCACATCCTCCCTGCCTTTACAATTACAATTTTTCTTGTGGGTTATAAGTGACAGACAACACTATTTCCTTTAGCGTGTCTACAAAATTATAGATTTTGAGGTTCATGTGAGCAAGTGACTGAGAGATACTGGTGAGGAAAGCAGGCTGCAGCACAGCATGCAACCATCCAAACACAGGCTGAGAAAGTCCTGAAAGATACTTCACTTCACCACAGAGGTACATCCCATAGAGAGTTCAGGTTTGAGGGAGACTGAAGAGGAAGGGTTGGTAGGTGGGATGCCATTACATTTTAAGCCATCAGCCAAGGCAGTGTTGAGAAATTGGTGATGGAAAATGACCTATTTTTGCTGAATTGTCAAAGCTAGCTCGGATCGGGGTGACGTCTGAAGAATGTCCCCGTCCTTTAGGGGGTTAAACAATGAGCCTTCATAAGGGCTGTTCACAAAAGCCAGACATGATGAATCTGGATATCACTTTTTTCCTCACTGACAGTATAAATTATTTACATATTTCTAGAATCATCAAAAATATTTTTGAAGACACCAATAACTTCAATTAGAACCTACAGACTGAACTTACACACTTTGTAAACAAACCAACTACTTCAAGAAGCAACAATCTGATAACATTATGTTGAAAGAACTAACAAGTAATGAATTTTACTATCATGTTCATGAACTACAGAAATGGAGAGAGAGAGAGAGAGAGAGAGAGAGAGAGAGAGAGAGAGAGAGAGAGAGAGAGAGAGAGAGAGAGAGAGAGAGAGAGAGAGAAAAATTTACACATACATACAAACTTCAAGGAGCAGATAACTTGGATTAGTCTAGATCGGCCATGCGTTGGTGCAGGCCATATTCCAATGGTCATGTGAGGCATATGAGTTAATATGAATTACAATGAAAAACTACCACCATACTTCCTCTGCTCTATACCATAAGCTGTATAACTTCTTTTTTCCACTAACAACGGACAATCTTCAAAATATAAAACACCTTTACATGTCAAACTGTACACAATTTGAACATTCTATACCAAAGCTAGTTTACCCAAATTAATTACGATAATTTGATGTTACACACAGGCACATCAGATCGGAGGAACAGCAAATAAAATTTATGAAAACAAAGATTACTTAATCATTATTTTCACCCGTCTCCATCTTTATCTTCAATCAGCGCCTTCAAAAATTGGTTGTTGTTTATTTACCGTATCTTTATGAGCCACGTTTTCCCTTGGCTTACATTGCACCTTAAACAAAGGATTGGAGACCAATGACATGAAATCCATGCATTCCGAGTGACCTTCCCCTCTCTCTCTCCCCTCCCCCCCCCCTTACCACCATGCCGAGCCCCAACACTCGGCCACTGGGTCACCAGGGGTACACACCCACCCATCTCGCCCCTGCAACCTCATCACATCAAACCCATGACCTAACGAGACCCAGACGGACCACGAAATGAAAATTAGTGCCTTAAAACCTAAAATCAATTTGTGTAGCATCGATCGGTGGAGGTCTCGGATCCTCCCGACGAGCCACACCACAGAATGAGGCACCCCGGGGAACTGCAGCTCCTCCCGCCAACCCTGGCCACCCCATAGCGACCTATGTCTCACTAATATCACTTACCAACACCACGGCTTAGTCTGCTTCTTCTTTTTCCGGCCCATTTTGTGTAAGTTTTATCACAGGGAGACCCACAACACAATATGGCAGCTGCGTCGTCCTTCCTCACACACACTCTACTCTTCGGGCTGAAGTCGACAGGGGGCAGCACCAGACACGCGCCAAATTCAAGATCTTCTCTGAGACTGTGAGTTGTTCCAGCTATTTGTTTTGTCTTTGCATTTCAGCCGTCTGTGGTTTCCCTTCATCTCAAAGTCTAGTGTTTTATATTTCTTGCTTTCTTAATACACGGTGTTAGTGAACGATGATTCAATGCCAGTTTCAATAAAATCCTTGTCAAAAAAAAAATGCCTTCGTTTGTTGCACTTTTTATACTCAACAATAAATTGATAAAACCAGATAATTTAAGTGCCTCACAAACAGTAATTTCATTTGTTTTCCATATTATGTAACATCCTGAAAACACAATATTCAACCAAAGGGCAATTATATAAACAATTATATAAATCATACAAAATATTGTATTTTGTACAATCCATTTTTTTAAATATTTGCTAAAAAGAGTAGACATTTTTCTCAAGATGATGGCCATGAACAGCTCTGCAGCCATAGGGATGTGTGGAGGGTCACCTGCTGTGAGAGCCAAAGAGCAAGTCTGATCATGGACAATATTTATTGTTAGGTCTTCATGAAAAGGAACATGGACTTCGTTAACTGGGAGGATCTGGACTGACTGAGGCACAGTGAAACCATGGCTATTTAATTTCTCACTGGCAGTGTAGAATGCCCTCTAGATGTCTGTTATTTAGCCAGTAATAATTATAGTAGCCAGTAAGAAAACAGGTGTAAACAATAGCATTTCCATTCTATTTTACATTAGTTTTTTTTTTCTTTTTTTTGCATTAGGCATCTAAAATGTATAGACTTAATCTGAGTGTGCAGCACTTAATAATCAAGTACTGGATGTGTTAGAGGCCTGTGTAAACAATACTTGTCCCAGCATTCTGGGTAACATGTAACTTTCTATCTCTGATAGTGTTAAAGTGAAATGCATCTCCCTGAGACATGAGGTGGTGACATTAAATTTTTTACTTTTTTTTATTTTTTATTTTGAATAAGTTTCTAAAGCATCTATCAATTTGCAATGTTACACAAAAGTGAATGAAAAGCTGTTTAACAATGATTGATTAAGTTTGTAGAAATACCTATAAAAAATTATTCTTCTATGCATTCATGATGGTTAAGAAGCCATGAACAGATTATTACTGAAAACAATTATTATTACAGTCAAACAAAGAGATAAATTGTTTAAGTTGGAGTATATCTTCAAAAAATTAATAACATATTTCAAAGAATGACGGACCAAACTTAACAAAGGGTCACAGTTTATCTACGACCCTGTCTTACTTTCTCATTTCCTTCAACTATTGCATACAAATTGCCATCACATTATCAAAACTCTAAAAAAAAATAAAAAAAATCAATAAAAATTAATATGAAAAGATCACAACAGGGTAATTGTTAACTTCTGATAACAAGGTATAATGAGAATACTGATATTGTAATGAGTCTAAAGTTAGGATTATCATATCATTATCATATTATTATATATCACTGAAGTTTCTTTAATTTGGTTATCAGTGACCAACACTGGTGGCCTATCACTCATTAAAAGCGAAGTTCTATTCCGTTACACAAAATTAATATTCAGGGCATTTGCCAGAAACTAAAACTCATTCTGCAATGATATGTAACTACTGATAAAATTATTACTATATAACAGGAAAGCTCTAGCTCATTATATATATAAAAAAAAAGAAAAAGAAATAATAATAATAATAACAAAATTAATAAAAAATAAATAAAGTAACATTTCAAAACTGAAATTTTTCTACTTGTATACTAGCTCTGTCATTCCCCTCTGCTTTTTTCTTAAAAATAAAATGGTCTTTAATCATGCTTCACATGATTTTATTACAAGTAAATACCTTATGGCTAATATCAAAAATAAACTAAATCTTGGAAAATTTAAGGTTTCTGTAGGATAAGCCAACCCAAAACCATCAATCACTATTCCTCCTCCTTCTCAGTAAGGCAACTGACTAGTGCATGCATAAAGTTCCCAAAATTCTTATGTATAAGATATTTTCAATCATCTTATCAGCTAGCCTTCCTCCTCCCCCTTTTTTTTGTAGTACTAATAGGAAAACAATAATATAGAAAAATTTTACCATCCTGAAAAATAGCAGAAACAAATTAAATTACAGCATGTATATGGATACATAAACATTCACACGAATGTTGACTTGTGCCGCCTCTAGTGGCCTTCCACTGAGCATCCATCTCTTATTTATTTATTTGCTTCCATAGTCTTTCTGCAAGTTAATACTTTCATAATATTATTGCTTTTCTACTTTTATTTAAAAAAAAAAACAGCTGAGGACAAGACTAATTGATAAGATGACTGAAAATATTTGAAGTATTTTGGATGGAAAGTGGAGAAATGGCAAGAAGTTTAAGCATGCAACAATCTGCTGTCCTGCTGGAAGGAGAGATGAGGCAGAGAGCGAAGTTTTATATCAACTTTGTCTTAAGGTTAAATGAACATTTTTGAACTGTGAAAATGTAGCATTCCTTAATTAATAAAATCACAACAGTCATGAACATTACATATTCATGCCTGCCATGAGATTTGAAAGTTTTTCCTCAATGTTTTTTTTCAAGAGAATCTTTGACTCCTCTTGGACTGTTAGCTTCTCATTCAAGTCTGCCTTCATATTTTCCAGCTTTTTTATTTCAAAGAGCTTCTTCTCTAGTTTTCGCTTCTCCTTAATGAAGTCTGTCATCTCAGGCCTGTTTTTTGGTTTCTGCAAAGAAAAATGTTACTTAATATTTTGAGCACAAACTTTTATATGTCAATAATAAAGATAATTATCACTCAGTAGTCTAAATTGAGGCACTCCCTCCAGAAGCAGGGTTGGTATAAAAATACTGAAATAAAAAAAATAAACAAAAAAATAAGAAAAACTTTTATACACACACACACACACACAATATATATATATATATATATATATATATATATATATATATATATATATATATATATATATATATATATATATATATATATATATATATATATATATATATATATATATATATATATATATATATATATATATATATATATATATATATATATACATAAAAAATGTAAAAGTAGTCAAGCCTGACCTTTACAGTACAAGTTAACACAGGCTTTGTCCAACTGGACCAACCTGTATCAGCATGACCTAAACAAGCATCTGTTTTTCATTAATAAAAAGTGTCAAAATCTTTCAAGATCTAACTCCCATCATGACTTCTGGCACCTAGCCAAAACCATCTCCAATAACTTTGTTTCTTCATCTTTTCCTCCTTTATTTCAGCCTGATGGCACCACTGCCATCTCATCTATTTCTAAAGCTGAACTCTTTGCTCCTCTACCCTGACTAGTTCATGTTACTCATTAAGCTCCTTCACATTAATATTTTCTATGCTCTAGTTGGCCTTAACGCTTGAAAGGCTTATGGACCTGGAGGAGTCCCTCTTATTGTTCTCCAGAACTGTGCCTCCATGCTTGCACCTTGCCTAGTCAGACTTCCAACTCTGTCTATCAAAATCTACCTTTTCTTCTTGCTGGAAGTTTGCCTAAATTCAGTCTGTTCCTAAAAAGGGTGACCACTCTAATACCCCAAATTATCATCTTAATGCATTAATTTCCAACCTCTCTAAAGTGTTGAATCTATTCTCATCAGGAAGATTCTTAAACATATACCACTTCACAACCTTCTATCTGATTGCCAGTATGGGTTCTGTTGAGGCTACTCTACTGGTGATCTGGCTTTCTTTACTGAGTCTTGGTCATTCTCTTTTAGGGATCTTGATAAAACTTTTGCTGCTGGCTTAGGTATATCAAAAGCTTTTGATACAGTCTGGCAGCAAAAAGCTTTGATTTTCAAACTACCCTCCTACGGCTTCTATCCTTCTCTCTGTTACTTCATCTCAAGTTTCCTTTCTGACCGTTCTTCTGCTGCTGGTAGAGTGCACCGTCGTGGTGTCTGCTGTTGATGATTCCAATGTTATTTTGCCAGAATTTGCCCAGTGTGAACTGGTCTTAAGCAAGATGGATAAAGTAGAAAAATTCATTTTCAATATTTGCATTTTTTTTTGGTGTAGCTTGTACTGCTTAACTTGGCTACAGTATTACCTGTGTCATACAAAACAATGCAAATGGCAGCCAGGACAGGTCAGCAGAGACATGGACAATCTTCAAGCAACTTCATTTTTATTTTTTATGTTGGTTACTTGTTCACCTATTATAAGCACAGCTATGGACTATGAAGGATCATGAAGGTAAGTTTACAGTTGATATTGGAGAAATAAATAAATACATTTACTTATTTATTAATAAAAAATAAATAAACAAATAAAAAATAAAATAAAAGTAAATAAATAAATAAAATTTAATAAATAAACAAGTAAAAATAAAATGAATAAATACATAAATAAAATAAAACAAATAAAATATAACTCATACCTTCAGTACACAGTGCACAGAAGTAACTTTTTGACATCTTTAGTGTGAACACAGTGCACAGAGGTAACTTTTTGACATCTTTAGTGTGAAAAAAGTACATGTTAAATGCCTTAAAATACGGCACATGGCTAAAACATTACATCAATTAACTTAAAAATTAACTGAAATTATGAACACTGATAGGTTGCCTCTCATCACGTCCTCTGTTATTTGAATTTGTGGTTGGCAGCAATCCATGTAGAAGTGAAACCATGGATACTGAAACTGTGGGTCATTACTCACAACCATGACTTTTCCTGTCCCCTACTCCTTTTTGTCTGTTCCCCCATCATCCCCATTTCCACTTTAGCACTCTCCATTCCCTTGCCCACTATACTCTCCTTCCCCAGTTACATCATCTACTTGTATATTCTTAAAATATATGTATTCTTTTCCTAGCATATTATTGTTATGAATGCGTATATGTAGTAGCCCTACAGGTGAGCACATGATCATGCTGCGTGTATGAGGTAGCCTCATATGAGTACCTATGTTAGTACATATGAGTACATGTGAGGGTGACTTAGCTAACGGCGTTGTGTGGCTCACTGTTCAGAGGCTGGTGCCATTATCTACACCACTAATGGAAGGAGAGCTAACACAACCCTATAGGTTGACCTCCGAGGCCCTGGGGTCATGGTGTCCAGGTGTGTATCCGTGTGTGTGTTGTGTGTAGTTCTGTGAGTGTGAGTGCATGTATAATATAAGTAGCAATTATCCTTACCAGTACTGATAATCTGCATAACTCATACTTATATCTTGCAAGCTAGAATAGATGTGGTTAAGAGTCATCTGGCAGAGGTGGTGACATGGGAGGCAGGGTGTGAGGTACCCTGTGGCACTGAGGGACAGAGGAAGAGTATTGAGACCGCAATGTGACAAGACATATGAAGAAGGAGACAAGGGAAAGCGAGTTGAGTCCTTGCGAGTAGAGTTTGTGGATGACTGACTAACAGTGTGAGTGCCTGGCGCCCCTGTACCTGCTTGTGTGTTGTGAATGTATTGCATGGTAACTTGTGTACTGTTGCGTAATATATGGACATAAGGAGAAGTGTGCTTTCCTCTCCCTGTTCTTTGTGACTGTTCTCACTGAGAGAGTGACCGGGTAAGTCAGAGCTGCAGTTGTTCCCAGCCACCCAGGTTAAGTCCTTCTCCCTGACACACTCTGTGAACCCCACAATGGTGTGAAGCAACCCTTGCCTGCTGGTGGGGGTACATTTCATTATATTTATTCATACTTACTACATCTATATTTTTTTTTATTTTTTATCTTCTGTTTTCTTCTTCTATCTTTCTCTCCCCTCTGGAGCTTTGTATCATAGATACGACACATTTTATATTACTGTAATATGTGTAAAAGTTATCCATGGATATAGTGGTAAAAGAAATCTGCAACTGCATCTACATCCACAAATTTTGATATTTTAACATCTACAATCTTATCTACAACGGTATTTTATGAGAAATGCATATCAAGCTCCACATCTGAGGATCTCCAAAATTTAGTACTATCTGATACATCACTAGTATGTACTGTGCTAAATTTTTACTTCTTAAGTATTAACCTACTTGAAAATCTTGCTAAATATATCATGGCTGAATATCACACACACACACACACACACACACACACACACACACACACACACACACACAAACCAAAACAAACAGATAAACAAGTATTAATCAACATTATTTCATACCTCACTCTTGTCATTATAGTTTGGCTCTTTCAGGGAAGTAAAGGCTGTTGCTGTATCTGGATGCATATCTTTCTGATGCATTTGGCGATTTACCATGATTGATTCAGGCTTTGATACATCAAACTTGAATTTATCTGTAAGAAAAATAAAAATTACTAAGGGACAACATAACACTACACTGGCAAGAAGAAAAATATTCAAAAGTATATACTAAGTCCCTCATCAGCAGAACAGATGGGTGATGGACATTAGCAGCATAAAGAGAATTACAAAATTGAAATCGTTACAAAATATGACCAATATCTTCTAAGAGGTCTGTCATTCTTACTGGCGCCTTCAACTTCCCTCACATACACTTTCTTTACAAACTCTTCACTCTTCCTGTCAATATGGCCTTTTCACCCATTCCACCACTCCACAATTTATAATGCTTGCACAGGCTCTCATACACACTTTCATTGCTCTCACACATCCATCTCGTCTCACTCCACATGCCTCTCTGATAACTTATATCCACACCATACATCCTTGATTGTTGTGTCTTATTTCACATTTGTGTCTCCAATCCAAACATCAATGCTGGCAGGAGAATACTATTCCCTAAATCTCTTTTCACATCCATAGATGTATTTCCCTCTTCCATGATTCTTGTAAGTTATCCTATGTCATACCTACCTCTCACAACCCCCCCTGTTATTTTCTCCATCCATTTAACCATGTTTAACCAGCACTATTCCCAGACACTTATACTCACTCACCTCTTTCACTCTCACTTTATTCCCATAAACACTTCATATCTTCCTATATGGTATCCTCAAGTCACACATTTTCACTTCTTGCATCTTTAAAACCATCATCTTACTTTTGCCAACATTTACATACATTTTCCTCACACTTGATCCATTATTCAGGAGTTCCTTTTAATTGTGCAAGTAAGACAGTGTCATCTACAGACATGCTACTACAGTTGGTTACACTATATAAAGGTCAGCATACTATGCTATAGTGAGAGGGACTGGTAGTTCAAAACAGCTATCATGATTGCCTTCTCTACTATCATCACTTTCAGTAGCTCAGTGGGACTAATATAACTGGTAGATACATCATAATGTCTTGACTTTAGGATCTAGTTTTGGCTGTTACCCTGCTAAAAGGGTCCCAACTGAAGAGCTGAGATGGCATCACAAAGAACACAACTCAAATGACAGCAATTCCAAAAAAGGAGTAGTTGGAACCACAAGAGGGAAGCTACTTTTTTTTCATGTTACATCAGATACTGTTTGAATAGCAATTTTTTGTTCTCACTAAGATTTTCATCACATTTATTTCCACTTCTTGTCATGTTGATTTTATTTTTATTCATGTCCTGGTCTCACTTATACATGCCAGTGTTTGAACTGCATGCTATCTGGTGCATTTCTTACTTTCATGTTTCCTGTCCTTTTTATTGTATGTTCTACTGATCCAACTACTTTATTTCACCACTGAAGTCTAATTCATTACTCATGTAGTACTCCTGTGCTTGCTTAGGATATGCTGACTACATAAAGTTGCAGTGAGCATCATACAGCATAATCTCTATTAAATTTAGTGAAACCAGTGGAAGCATCCTGACTCAAAATACAATTAATTTCTACTTACAGAGGTTCATATTTATGCTGAGATTAGACAACAAAACATTAACTTCTGGACTGTGATGTAATACCCACTATTTCACTCCATGGATTAATTTTTACTTCAACAGACAAAAACTGTTTTAATTTCCATCGTCAAATTGTTTATGCACATTAAGAAAATATTGTACTTTGTTTAATGAAGCAATACCAAAAATCAACACTGCAATCCTCTCTAAATTAGGTATTTTGATGGATTACCTTCATCTGACTCTTGGGATCTAGGAAGAGCCATACAAGAATACCAATATCACAATTATAGTTTTCATATTAGGTTTAGTAGCCTATTCATATACTGGAAGGGAGGAACAACCAGGATGACTATTCTACATCAGGAATGGAAGAATACTGCTTCTAGATTCCATATACATTATAAAAGGTGACTCAGAAAGGCAGTAAGAAGACTGGGAAGCCCCACTTTTCTCTGTTCCTAAAATAAGTTGGGCTATCTCAGCTGGAATATACAGATAAATTTACCTATAAATCAGGCTAATAGTGCTCTTGGAGACAATTGAGACATGGTGCCTACATTAAAAATGGATCGTCTTTGCCCTTTATATTCAGGGTGTCTTCTTTTTCTAATTATCTTAAACTTTTATATGACACAGGGAATAGTAACCAGTTGAATAGTGGAATGGTGATCCTACTGTACAATACTATCTTGGACACGAGTCTGAATGAAAATACTGTCAATACCTTGACTGTCTAATAGTTTGTTTACTAATTTTTAAACATGTGTCGAAAGAGAATGGTATGGGGCACACAGCTTATTCAAATTTCATTAGTTACATAGCAAATAAATATGTAAACCTACATAGTTTTACTTGTTCCTAGGAGACAAAGTATTTCATCAGCTATAAGTCAAGGAAATAATTGGTATAAAGTGTTATAGCCTCTTGGTTTAACTGGAAAATATAATATCATAAAGAAATGCACAAATCTTAAGTAAAGATGCAATTCACATAAAAAATAACCTTCACTATATACCTTGTAACTTGGAAATGGCACCACTTGCAGCCCAGCCACCACTTGGAGATGCATAGGTCATGTCTGGCATAGAAGTGTTCGTGTCACTCTGAGAGTCACCAACCATCCTGTGTGGAGGAACAGTTAAATTTATATTTCACACTGGCAGCTAAGCATATAATTCAGTACCATTCATTACATGTTCAGTGATGAAATGGAGGAATTTTAAATTCTGACTAATCATTATAAAAGGAATGAAACCATAAAAATATATTGCAGAGAAATACACCAAAATTAATTAAATGAGGAGGGACTCTATACAATCTTGGAATAATAATTTAAAAAATGATGGTAGAAAGTAAAAGAAAAGTAGAAACTGAGTTTGGTAGAAAGCCAAGTGAAAAGTTCATGGAGAATAGACTGTCTAGGAAGGAAATTAGGAGGGATGGGAGAAAAGGATGGACTTTTTGTAGGGAGCAAGGTGAAAAGTGAGTGAGAAATGGATTTTGGCTACTTAATGAATGACAAGACAGAAGGAAAAAGCAACAGTATTTAGTATGGGTAAGGGCATAAGTGAAGAATGTGATTATGCTGAGAATTGGTAGGGAGAAGATAAAAATGCAAAAACTAGGTTAAAGAGTGGCAAAGCTAGAGGTGTAGATGAAATAACTGCACATAAGCTGAACTATGGAGGTGAAGTAGTAGTAGTGTGACTGCTTTTAATATGTGAATTGGCATAAAGGCAAAATGAACTACATGAAGGAAGGCAATTATTGTATCCTTATAGAAAGATAAAGGCTGTCAGAACATAAGTTATCAGGAGATAAGTCTGCTTGTGTACCAGGAAAAGTCTATGGGAGAATCTCGACTGAAAGACTGATGTAAATGACTAAAGTGAAGGTCAGTGAGGAACAAGGATGATTCAGGAATGAAAGATGCTGTTGATCAGATTTCTGCAATTCAATTATAATATAAGTGTATTTTATGAATGGATGAAAAGTTGTTTGCAGCATTCTTGGACCTAGAGAAAGCATAAGGTAAGAGTAGACAGAAGCCCTTTGGGATGTTCTTAACATTTATGATGTAGGAAGGCATTTGTTGGATGGAATTAAGACTTTCGTAGGGATGCAAATGCCAATGTGTGGGTGGAGGGAGAACTTGGAGTCTTGCTATCAGAAGAGGAGAGACAGGTATATTTGGCATCTTCATGGTTGTTTAATATAATGTTATCAACATCTGTATCAAACTATATTTGCAAATTACTAATCTTCTGTTGTCTGTGGAATATGTTAGGAAAGAAATAGAGCAAGAGTAGTAAGTAACAACAGAGCAGCAAAATATACTCTTTGTGTGTGTAAAAGTCTTACCACTGAGTATTATATTCATAGATTTAACGTATTATCAACATCTGTATGGAATTACAATACATCTGAGTTCCACAACCTTCAAGTTTAGCACCGAGTCCTAAATTTTTACCTTCCTGACTTTCATGCATTATCTCTCAAGTTTCACTTTCATCACATATGGGTCACACCTTCTTACTATTGGCATCACAGATAGTAAAAATAAATACATATGTGCTATGCATTGTATACATATTTCTGTGTACAGATTATTTATGACGATAAACCACCTATTTGCCATAACACAAGTCATGCCAGCTTGCATACAAGAAGGGGGGAAAGAAAGGCCTGTATCACACTATACAGCACTGCTGCTGTATCACTAAAACATATACCACTGAATCTACAGCACAGTGCCACATCATGCTGTGGCAGCACTGCATCCTGCCAGATATGAAGACAAAACAAAAACACTCATACAGTTCTAGATGTGGCAGAGCCACACCACTGTATCACAATGGATGTGAGGACAAAACACAAAGTTTTAAGTTTAGTAGACCATATCACTGTCACACCAGATGTGAGGACACACACACACACACACACACACGTATCTGGAATAAATAAGCATTTTTCAGTAATTTCAAGAACCCAAGTTTCCCAATCTTTGATATCAGTGCAACACCAAGGGAAGAAAGCAGGCACGGAACTAGAGAAGATAATGTATATTGACAAATTTCTATTACTCTGTCTGTAGAATAGGTTGGGATAGGGAGCAAGTACACCCACAATTTCAATGCTAGGAGTGATTCTGCACTGCACTGACAGTTCAAGAATCCCTGTAGTGTGTGTGCGTGTGTGTGTGTGTGTGTATTTGCCTAGTTGTGACATACAGGAAAAGAGCTATGCTTGTGCTGTCCTGTCTTCATATCTATTTTTATCATATTTGCATCAATGACTTCTCTGTCCAAATCATTCCAGACATCCACAGTTCTATGTGGAAAGCTATTTTTCTTAACATCTCTTCTACAAGCATCTTTTTTAAGTTTTCTGCTATGTCCCCTCAAGCCTCTTGTATCCCATGTCACCAAGTCCTTTCTATCCAAGTTTTCCATTCCAGTCACCACTCTGTATAGTGTGATCAAATCACCTCTCTCTCTCTCTCTCTCTCTCTCTTCTTTGTTTCAATGTTATAAGATCCAATTTAGACAGTCTTTCTTCGTACAGTAGCTCCTTCAAACTTGGAGGTAACTTTCTTGCTGCTCTTTATATCCCTCCCTATTTTCTTACCGATTTCTTGGCACTAGGGCTAAGTGACCATACCACAGCTGCATACTCTAATCTTGGGCGTATCATGGTCACATAAATTTTTTTCATCATTTCTTCACCCAGATGTGTAAATGCTGTCCTCATGTTTCTCAGTAGGTTATATGTTTCACCTCTAATCTTGTTTATGTGTTTCTCTGGTGACAGCTTATCAGTAATAATTATACCAAGGTCTCTTTCTTCTGTTCTTCTACTGATTCCCTCATTCCTAAATGGATAATCTTCTGTCTCTTGACACTTTTGCCAAATTCTATCGCACTGTATTTCTTTGCATTGGATTCCATCTGCCACTTTTGGTGTGTGTGTGTGTGTGTGTGTGTGTGTTCACAACCAGTGCTAAGGAAGACATTTTCTCCTCTGAATTTTTTAATCTGTGGCCCTAGTTTCACATTACAATACTTCAAGAGAAGGAAGTGGAAATTGTGGCACAAAAACAAATATAAGAGTAACAAAGGAAAATTAGTACAGCTGCAAAAGCTGTAGTGTGGTGCTTCTGTTCGTCACCTGTGTTTGTGGCACAGGATTATTAGCTGTGTATGACACAGGTTGGGCTAAAAAAAAAAATTACAATTATAAATCCTTGTTTTTTCACAAAAACTAACACATTTCTGTTATTTTCAGGAGAATTCTGGCTGAGGCCTTATATTTTCATTCAAAAAGCATGAATGGATCAACAAGTTGACATTCAGTGCAAGAGAAAGTAAGGATTGTGGAGGCCTATATGGCGACAAAATCAGTAGTCCTTGCCCATCGACAATTCAGGAGGGACTTTCCCAGGAGAAATGTACCCAGCACTCACAATCAGGCATCTAATTAACAAATTCAGGGAAACAGGAAATGTTGGGGATAAAAATAAAGGGCACAGCGGCTGGCCAATCTGCAAGGACAGACGACAATACTGAGACTATGAGGCATTTGGAGGAATCACCAAGGAAATCAACAAGATGTTTATCACAGGAGACTGACCTCTCAAGGACTACTGTTAAACACACAATACACCAACACTGTGAGTCTGCTCACAGGCCTCCACAATCCTTACCCTCTCTTGCACTGAATATCGAGCTACTGGATCTATTGATGCTTCTGGATGATCTTTCTGAAAATAACAGTAATAAGTTAGTTTTTGTGGAAATGTAAAGATTTCACAAAGGTGACATTTTATTTGGTCCACCTTAAATAAGAAAGCAGTAGGAAAAGCTGAAGCATTTCTTTGCTGAGTGATTGAAAGAAAATGATGTGCATACGTAAAACAACAAAAGATAGAGTAATAACGCAGTTGTTTAGATGGTGAATAAGTAATGATGTGGACATATGTGATGATATGTAATGATGTGCATATGTAAGACAACGAAATACAGAGTAATGACAAAGTTGTTTAGATAGAGAATGAGTAATGGTGTGGACACATCTGGCACAATGATAGTGGAACAAGTTAAGATGTTTGACAGGGAGTTTAGTTTTAGGGTACATCAGTGAGTATACTGAGTGGTTGTACATATTCCTGAAGTGCCATGGCATTTCTATACCTAAATTTTGTGGAGAAAAATGAAGAGGCAACGGAATACATTGATAAGTCTACCAGGTTTGTTTTCCATTTTGTGTTTAATTTCCATTTAGTCTAGTATATACTATTTTATTTGAAAACATTCTCTGGCACACCCAACAAGCTAAGTTGTCTTTAAACATACTGAGAGATGTAAACCTTGACTAATCCAGGAAAATGGCTAATTTGGAATGGCTCTAGAAGCAAGTACGTCAAAGTACTGATAGTAAACTTGTATTGATTTTTATGAAATTTTTTATATTTCCTGCCAGAAGCTCCCTGTAAAAATAATGTATTTCAACTATCTATAAGTGATTAACAAGGCTTAAAATTTTGAGCAAGTGTTTGATAACAAATTAAAAACACATGTATAGGTAGTTGGTGACTTATGACCTATGTGACTTACAACTGACAGCATTTTACGGCCACTTCCACATGACAGTTTCAGGCCAGCCTCCTGGTGCTGCCAGGAAGCTGGGAGGCTAAGAGTTGGGGATGCTCACATCATTCCCACACCCACACAAAGCTCCCAGCACAACACACTTCCACCTGTGTTTGTCTGTCTTTCACTTTGGAAATTTTTCTACAATATCATCTCCAAGATGTCTACCAAAAGAAAAATGTAATTTTCTATTCCTCAACCTGCCAAGAAGGAAAGAAAGGCCATTGATTGAAAGCTCATCAAATTTATGAAAAAAATTACTCCTCAGGCTACCATGTGTGCTGCCCCAGTTGACTCAGATGACAACATTGATGATCACAGACTAGTACTAGTGGCCAATAGATGCTTTTTGTTTGTTTTGTAACCAAAATGTTTGCTATTTTTTCCACCTGTATTTTTGTATGTTATGCAAATATTAAACCAATTGTACAGTAAAATCCCTCTTATCCGGCATCAATGGGACCGCCGACATGCCAGATACTTGAATATTGCCGGATACTTGAATAGAAGTGAAATTATGTCCACAATCAGCACCCTACACTCACGCATCTTACCATAACAAAGATCAGCTGATTGCCGTGCTGCACGTCGCCATCCGCGCTGCCACCTCACACTCACCAACACACAGTTGTAGCACTGGGCCTGTAATTGTGACTCCTTCTGATCTTTTCAAGCTGAACCACTCGTATAACACTTTGTCCATCATTTCACCACGATGATACTGCAGTGTGTGACGATTTTCCGCTGCCTTTGGGGTGTCGGTGGCTTTCATGTAATCCCACAACTTTTTCGTTTGGGATTTAATGTCATAAATAGTTGATGAGCCCACACCATATTCCACCATTAGTTGCTGTCTGCTTTCACCTCTCTCTAATCGTCGACAAATGTCTACCTTCTGCTTAAGTGTAAGCACAACACGCTTCCTCTTTTCTACAACTTTAGGCATGATGAAGGCGTCAGGCGATAAACAGTGCACACGCGGGACTGAGTCCCTGAGTAAACACAGTGCAGTGGGCTGCGGGGGGCGAAGCAGTGCACTCTGGCGGCGAGGGGACAAAGTATGCCTCGCGCGGGAATTTTAATCGATTTTATGAGTACACATTGATTTTTTATTGATTTTAAGGCTCGGGGAAAAATGTGCTGGATACTTGAAGCTGCCGGATACTCGAATGCCAGATGAGAGGGATTTTACTGTACTATGCTATATAGTGTTTGACTTAAACTTGATAAACATAACAACGATAAGATGATTCAAATTTGACAAACGTGATAATATAAAATAAAACTCTGTAGAACGTGTTGAAAGATGATAACTACTAAGACAGTGGTGACACAATGGTTATAACAATAATGAGAAAAGAAAATTTTCATAAAATATGACATAAGGATGATTATATCATTAAAGTGTATAATATACCTAAGGTAATTATATTATGACTGGTTTGTATATACTTTTAATTTATAAGATGAGAAGATAATGGACTTCTCTAATTCTCTAAATTCTGAAAGTAACCAATAAATTTGCTTTTAATGCAGACTGAAAGAATTATATTGATAATATTCCTTCCTGCTATTTCACACAAGTTAAACAACATTTCCTAGGTTAAGATACTAACAATCCATTCTGAAGGCGATTAACTCGTTCAATTTCCTTTAGTCTCCACACCTTACGGGCACCCTTGCTCAATCCAGCTGGTGTCCTCCTGAAAATGATAACACATATCAAATATACACACATATTGGATAAAAACATTGCATTTTTTCTCTGTGATCCAAATCTACAGTAGAATATATAAAATGAGGTAATGTTTAGCTTCATGACCTAAAAAGGGAAAATATCTCCTTTAACTTTAAATCACAATCCACATAACAGCTTAGGAATGACTGATAACTGATGTAATTTCTAAAGACCATTTAAGGTTTTAACAAGCACACACACACACACACACACACACACACACACACACACACACACACACACACACACACACACATATATATATATACGAGTATATATATATATATATATATATATATATATATATATATATATATATATATATATATATATATATATATATATATATATATATATATATATATATATATATATATATATATATATATATATATATATATATATATATATATATATATATATATATATAATTGATAGGTACTAAACTCATTGGTAAGTACAATTAATTCAAGATTTACTGATCTATATCTATATACCTAGCCGTAATGCTACATTGGGGTTCAATCAAAGCACCACAGTCACAGTCATACAAACTCTTAGCCCTGCTGGCCTCTAGTGTAAAGGGATAGTCTCATGGACAACCATACTGCACCTCAGGAGTTTAGACAGCACAGCTGGCCACACACATTCACAACAAGGCCTGACAGCATACAGTGATTTACTCCTGATCTTTCATAATAAGACTGTTCCCTACCTACAAATACTCCAATCCTTAGACCACAGCAGATACAGGGTACTTCCTATAGAGCAACCTGCATCCTAACTGGCTCTATACACCAATGAGCTCTATCAAGTGCACCCACACCCCCTTCCAAGGGCTGATGAGACAGTGTCATTTTCATGTACTCACCACTGTGGCTCTCCATTCACCTCTACCATGCACAATAGTTCTTGCTTGCTAAACAGTCATTCCTCTCTTATTCAATGCTCCCTTCACAGTTCATCCACTCCAGGCATGGCCTTCCTCTTAACCTTTCATCATGGACATCTGGCCTCCTTCTCTTTACTAATTTTCTCTTCCATTCTCTTGACATGTCCAAACCATTTTAATACACACAATGATCTGCCCATCCTGCCAACTCTCTCAGGACACTTTCTTCTTAGCTCCTCATTTCTTATTCTGTCCCTTCATCTTACTCCACACCTATTTCTCAAACACTTCTCCATTACATTTAACTGCTTCTTCTCTGATTAAAATTACATAATATAATAATCATATTATTTCAGTGATTTTGCCCAGTTTATTATCATTTAATTTCTTATATTCTCTATTACATTTTTTAAGTCTTTATTTTATTTTTTGTCCTCATCAATACAAAAACATGTCATTTGTGCTCAGCATTGGTATAGACAGGGTGTACTGGCTATAAACATACTTGTAATCTCTTGTCTCTTACTGTATGGGACTTCTGAGTAGCTATCTGTAAGGTTTTGTGAGGAATACCTTAAGGCACTGGAGGGTTTTCATGCATGTATTGTAGTTACTGCTACAATGTTCAACACTAGCCAAAATAACACTAGCATTACTAGACTTCAAAATATATGTTTGTAGTTGCAAAGTTGATAATGTTACAACTGTGTAAAAGATATTGAGAGGCTTACTCTATACTCTCTACTCTTCATTTGAAGGAATTACTAACATTAGAACAAGTAACTCTTTGTGAACTCGTACAGGTAGACACAAATAGAAGAACCATCACCCAATTCCCCTCTTGGCTGGAGGAGAGGAGCAAGGAAGAAAAGAGGAAAAATATTAACAAGGAAATGATAGAATTCTTACATTCAACAAAGAGACAAAAGGGAGCTCAATGATGGTATACCATTTAATGTTTCTGAGTTTTTTTCAGAAAAAAATAAATAAAAAGTAAAAATCAATTGATCAGCAGAATACAGCCTGATTTTTTCCCAATAATTCTTATACCCTGAGTACATGGTCTCCAAGTGTACAGCATAAGGGTTGTGTACACTGATAGCATACTTAACAGGACCACTATACTTAACCCTTAGCCTCTCAAATTCTTAGAAATTTACCAGATTGCATGTAACATGTTTCCTAAAAATATATACAGGATAAAAAATAAAGGTAACAAAAAAGCAGATTTTCATACCTAATGAATTCTTTGTAAATGCTGTGCTCTTCAGGTGAGTATGATGACTGCACAAGGTCCGACTCCCAGTCCTCACACCTGGCTGTTACATTCTCCACTGGAACAGACTCAATCTTCACCAATGGGGCACTGCTTGCCATTCTTGGACCTGCAAAACACCAAACTCAATGCCATCACCCACTTTACATAAAAATATTACCACATTTTGTTTTCAGTATCAGGGAATTCCAAGGCACACAGAAAGCAATTCTACCATGAGACATGGTTTCCTTGTCACACACTTCTTAAATTCATAATTACACCACAGTGCTTCCCCTGCTGTCTGTGATGCAATACACATAATTCTTATCTCTGTTCTCTTTACTCTCCTTCACATAAAATTTATACCAGTGTAAGAAAATAGACTTCCCTTTACACAAGAATAAATTAAGTGAATAAGTTCATACTACCAAGGCAAGTCAGAATACTCACAACTCAAACACAATATAATTTGAACTGTAGTTTGACATAAGTTACAGTAAATGTCCCACAAAGAAAGATAGTGTGATCCCAAAAGGACACAGTAGGATGAGACTCACTGGAATACAGTTCTCGCTCCACCAACTCTCTGTTCTCACACTCTAGCAGGTGTGCTTGGTACTGATGGGTTGGCACCACATGCACTGCATTGAAGAGGCAAACTTTCATATCAGCATTGGGGTAGTTCTGAGAAAGGCAGGACATAGAAAGAGGGAGTTAATAATCTTATTTGGAGCTTTTAAACCTTTAATGACCAACAAAAAGGGTGTCCCCTTCCAAAAGGGGGATAGCCAAGACAAAACACACAGCTTCACATTTACACTCATTTACACCAATCTGTTAGCCCTCTTGTCCATGACAGAGAAAAAGTACTCCTGTCATCACTTTATGGGGATCAGCTGTACATGGAACTTTTCAACTTTTCATAACCCACAATAAAGAAAATATACAACAGTATATGAGCATTATTTTGAAAAGAAATTAAATGTTATATGAGCATTATTTTGAAAAGAAATCAAATGTTACAATATTTCTTAAGTAAACTATAGATATAAACTACCTAAATATATATACTCTATCCCTCTGACTCATCAAAATTTATCTTGCTACCCACAGTTTGAGAAGTGCTGGTCTATTTCATCTTGATATATCTACTTCCTGCCACTATAAGCCAGGCTGAAGGTAGGCAGAAGTTACCTAGCAGCACCTGCATATTAGTGTACAGTGGTTGGATTTTCAATACACTCATGATCATCATAAAGCACAAAAGGTGTGCCACTCTTTAAATTAACACACACACACACAGTTCTAAATGTGATGACACTGCACCTCAGTACCACACTGAATGTGAGGACAAAATACACACTCACACATTTCTAAATGTGATGGCAATGCACTGCTGCATCATGAAGAATGAGGACAAAACACACACTCATACAGTTCTAAATGTAGCAGGATAACACTGCTGTGTCATGCTGAATGTGAGGACAGAACACGTTCACACAATGTTAGGCTATGTGACTGGCATAATATAAATTTTTCAGTGTTTTCAATACTTCAAGTTTTGCAATCTTTGAGATTATTGCAATGGATTTGGAAGAAAGCAAGCATAAAACTCAAGAAGATACTGTGCACCTTAAATATTTAGCAAAATAATGACTTATGAATAGCTATCTGGAACCTAACTCATTCAGGGAGCATCTATACTCATCTGTGGAAAGCTTAAGTTCTTGACAATGTGACCATTTGCTATTGCTCAAAACATACCCATTATGCATTTCCTGTTATTATATTGCTTAAGTTAGGAGAAATAATGTAATATATTTCTAAATTTCACAGCTTTTAAGAAAATGTTCACATACAAATATAAAAATATCTTCTGATTTATTTCTGACACAATACTAAATTTAGACTTTGAAAGGTCATTCTAATATAAATTTTGCAAAGCCTTCTTATATTGCTAGCTCAGTGCTCCAGCAATTCTGTACCTTTTTGCACTTAATGATGTGCTTTGCCATGCGGTGAGGGAGAATCTGATGGCTGTTGTTGTAAGGGCATGGCTCCAACTTCTCCATCATGCGGTAGTCCATTGTGGTGATTTTTTTTGTCTGTAGTAAAAAAAAAAAAAAAAAAAAAAAAAAAAAAAAACTCTAAAACACACACACACACACACACACACACACACACACACACACACACACACACACACACACACACACACACACACACACACACACTGATAAACATCTACAATGATAATGCTAAACTGATAAAGGAAACTAAAAATGATGACTGTTAAAAAGGAGAGCTACAGCAGAACTCAAAATGTGAATAAAAGTACAATTTAGTAAAATATACTTTAATGAAATAATGAAAAAATAAAAGTAATTTTGAAAATAGGAATGAATGCAGCAAAATCCACAGGAGCATGCACACATGATGGGACATTAGGTTCTTGGCACAACGGTAACAATGAGATAATAAGTTGAGAAAAATATTTTCTTAGAACCCAAATGAACTTAGCTGGTTCAGTTTCTCTTAATCATTCTCTGCATCTCAAAGAACAATATGGACTAAAAAAAATGTGCTTAGAAAAAATGTGTTTCGAGTTACTCTAAAGTGATGACCAGAAGCAGATTACCTGTGTGAATGTTAAAATGGATACCTGGTAGAAACATACCTAAATGAGAGAGAGAGAGAGAGAGAGAGAGAGAGAGAGAGAGAGAGAGAGAGAGAGAGAGAGAGAGAGAGAGAGAGAGAGAGAGAGAGAGAGAGAGAGAGATTCATATTTCTTTCACAAGAGGAAGAGATTAAGGAATTATTTTATGTAGTGATAATTTCCGGGGAAAAAAAAAGGCCAAAAAATTGCATGGAGGGGGAGAGGTGTCCATAAAAAGTGAGCTCTATTACAAAAGAAAAAAAAAAAAAACATGTCCCTTAACTGGGTAGATACCGTTATAAAATAATTTGGATGCATTAGCTTTAGAAATCAGGTAGAAAACATGTACATAAAGGTCAGATTTGTAATTTTTGGGTAAGGGTAGTAAGCACATCGCCGCTGGAACATGTTGGTCTGTTTTGATGGTGCACCACGGCAGGGCACCACACAACCTTAATCCATAGGCTTCACTAATGATTAAGATAAAACTTCTCGCCTGTACGATCGTTTTAATTCCACAAGCTGAGTCATGAGGAGATTAGATTTGTTCAAACAGTAGGTATGTAACGATCCTGCCAATTTTGAGGGCAGCCATAAAAATAGTTTCATGGGCACAACTATAAATTTGCCTCTATTTTTTTCACGGTACCATGCCACTGATGCCATGATGCCACTGATATAAAGTTATTACAAGGCCTAGTAATTACCGAGGAAAAGTTTTCAATTTCCCCCGACAGGTTAGGAAGGCAGCAATGTCTGGCAGTAAGTAGCAGGCCAAGCAGAACAGGGACCTGTTTGCCTCTGCCACACAGCTACCATCGTGTAGCAAGTGTTCCAAATCTACAGAATATACATACCCACACTCCTAAAGTCCGCTTGTCCCGCTGCCCACCGCCTTGAAGTTACCGTCAGGTGGTGTGCGCAACACGTCTGCGCGCTGAGCTTCAACACACTTTGCGAGGTAAAATTATTTTAATGTTTATTTACGCTACAATGTCAAGTTAATAAAAATATGGCATTAAATATAAGACTAATTTCGTGTGTGTCATTACTTTCCTTACGTGTCATGAGGCAATACTGGACCACCACGTGTGAGCATGTTTTTTTTTTTTTTTTTTTTTTTTTTTTTTTGGCGCCATAGGACTTTAATTGTTGCTCAGTGTTACCATATTTCCATCAACTCCAGTTAGATGAAAAGCTGCAAATTCACACACGCAAGTAAGCATGAACACATATGAACATGTGGTGTACACATTTATGGAGTACGAAGAAAAAGATGGTACAAGTAAGGGGTCGCCATATTGCTTTTAATAACACTGGTTGCCAAGGATATTAACTGTTGTAGGACCAAATTCAGGATAGCCCGAAGCAAAATTTGGTCTGCAGTCATGCTTTAATTATAATGTTCACACAGGTACTTAACTGACCTTCTCTTCCTTCTGTTTCACCGTCAAGATGTAGTAGAGCAACAGGGGGCGGGAAGAGGGAGGGAGATTGGTGGGAGGAAGATGAGAAATGTTCTTTGGTGGGAGGAAGATGAGAAATGTTCCATGGGGCTTGTCAGGTCATTTTTGTCACTATTTATTTATCTATTTATTTATAATATTTTTTTTATTTGTTCTGATCAAGTAATCTAATTTTGGTTAAGATTATACAAGCGCGCTTAGCACCTGTATTTAACCCACAGCCATCTGAAAGCAACTTTTTCGTTATAGAATTCACACCCATCCTTCACCAGCAAGGTTTGTGCACGTCCTCCTCCTGCAGTAAATTTTTCATAAATTGTTTGGTAGTGTTAACAACGAATAATACCTGTACTTTCAAAAAGATATGAGCCCATAACTGAGTGACATCCGTAAAAAAAAAAATAAATAAATAAAAATAAATAAATAAGTAAAAAATATGACCAAATATTGTTAAGCTATGTGGTCCCACTCATAATCCACACCTTAACTTTCCTATTTGCCCTGCTTTAACTAACTGCCAATGCAATTCTCTCTATTGACCTACCAACCCCTCCCTCACCACCTGATCTCGCCTAAGCTTCATTTCTTAAGTTAGACATCTATTCGTATAGCCTGCTGTCTTCTCCAAGTCAGCTGCACACTCTTATCTCTACTTCACCTCTTACGACCTGTTATTTCCATCCACCTTCCAAGCCACGTAATCCATGTAATCTAATAGAGAAGTGGCGCTGCCTGTTAGCGCACCTCTATAACGTGTAGACCCGAACCGTCTCTCTCTCTCTCTCTCTCTCTCTCTCTCTCTCTCTCTCTCCTTTAATTATGCCAGTATATACTAGCATATTTAGAAGAGTATGATCCAGTCACGGGGTGATTCTTACTATCGCTGAACAATTATGATGATTACGACAATACCAGATGACTACCTTGACGGGGTGGCGTGGCTGCCTTATTTTATTCTTTTAAATATACTGGCATGTTTAGAGTAAGCCAGCCACGAGATGACAACTCGTAAGACTCCTTCGCCACCATGCCACTCGCTTAAAGATGCTGTTGTGTCAGTCATCACCGCACCAAGTTGACTTACACCACACCTTTGCCCCACACCAGGTTATCAATGCTCGAGATTACGGAGATGAATTACTTGGTATGAAGGCGCCAGAGAGAGAGAGAGAGAGAGAGAGAGAGAGAGAGAGAGAGAGAGAGAGAGAGAGAGAGAGAGAGAAAGACTTGTGCGGGTGCTTAATTTGAATGAGGGACCCGCAAAATATATCGTCTTACCCGTACAGTAATCTTTTAATAAGTTAATTGTTGAATGGCATTGCCAGCATACTCTTTAACAATGTCAGCAGTAAGCAATCGGAACTCAGCCTTTACGTAATGGAGAAAGGAGTGTGAAAGATGGATCTTATGTTGATTCCTGTTTTGTACGATAGCTTGGCTTCCAGGAATGTCATGATGATGTTTGGTATAGCTACTGGTATGTTTTGTGAATTATTTTCATTTCAAGTGATGGACACACAGAAAAATCTTGAACTTCCGTACCTGCCTACTGTGACTGAGCGTTGGAACCATACACCTGTTGGTTAGCCCGAGCACAAGTCTGTCACGCACGATACTCACGAGATCGCGTCTGGTTTGTCTCTTACGTACTGCCAGTGTATGCGATAGCCCTTATGTCTCTCCTCCTCCCACCAAAAAAAAAGTATGTGAGTAAGTGCATGTCACTACATTCAAGGTATTCCTTCCACTATAGATCAAACTTGAATTAATATATGTTAACCAGGATTAACACAATGAAGCTCTTTCTCAAGGAAAGTGTCTGTGCCGGCTGGGTGAATTCGTCGCGTCGGTCAGTGAGGGGGCAGTACAGCATGCATGCAGGAAGGGGTGGGGTTAAAGGGAGGTAGCTGCGTTCTGAAACTGTCTAGCGCATTATGTTGACTTCTTTTGGCAGGCTCCATTGGAAATGAATGGGATTTTCAATGCTGCTTCAAAAAATTTGGTAAAAGTTCAGTTAGAATTACACCATGTAAATGAAAAAAGATGATAATGAGAACACGATTAATTATCTCTGCTGTCTTGGTGACAGTCCAAAGCATTATGAATTTGAGACCTGAGCTTGTACGAAGGCGACTGAGGATAAGATAATGAACCTCAGTCTTATAAACGGAGACAATCCATCACTACTTGTGACAACGATAAGAATTCTCTCTCTCTCTCTCTCTCTCTCTCTCTCTCTCTCTCTCTCTCTCTCTCTCTCTCTCTCTCTCTCAAAAGAACATGGCACAAGATAAAACTCTGCCAGGAACATCCTTCCTAAATGTTTCGGTGTCTTATCGCGACAATTACGTTTCAAAGTCGAAATTATTTGGGTTCTCAAAGGTCTGATCATAATTATAGTGATGGTTTAACAATAATTTTACATAATCAGTGGGAGAAATACTCACGAGAGAAAAAAGCTATATAGTCATTTCGATCTGTAGCCTTTGAAAACAGTCTTTAAGAGAGAGCAGCAGGGTGTTAAGAATACAGGCTTAAGTATACATATTTAGAAACGCCCTATATGTGCACTGAGGCCTAACCTAGACACAGTAAAGCCTATCTTTCTGGGTTCCCACCTGCCACAGGGTGCTCCCAGCTCCACAGACACGGTGAGATACGGTAACCTCCTTGCCCAACAGATAAGATGAAACACAGACGATATATATACATATATAAAATCCTCATCGATAAACTATCTGGACGTGGTGGTCTGATAGTGTGCAGATGTTGAGGACTGATAAACTCGCATTAGTTACGGTCACGAACAAGTCTTACAACGTCTCCCAGTCTTTTCCTTCGGGTTCAACGTTTTCTTTCAATATTAAGTCCTCAGATTTGTTGATCTGACAACGGATATATTTCAGTTTATGATTGAAGGAAAACGCAAAATACATCTTACAGACGTGAACACGGAAGGTTTCTCGACTCTTGAACAAGACCGTCTATCGACGTGTCTTTTTTTTTATTGATTTCAAAATATATGGACTGGTTGACTTCCGTGCGAACCTTGAAGCCCCTGACCGCTGTCTGGATTGGTTTGACAGGTATTTCTGTAGGAATCGAGAAGTCATTGCTCTCGGAGTGGCAGGAGGATGCAATGACCCACTTTCGTACAATTTTCCATAATTCTTTAATGACCTACTTAATAGTTCTTCATCGTTAATGTGAAAAAAAGTTACTTGTTTTCAGATTTCGTAAAAAAAAAAAAGATCGGCTCATATATGACTCTAACATGCTGAAAATGTATTTTCGAGCAGAGCAAGTTCAAGAAGATGGTCAGCCCAGTCTGGCCCCAGGCGTAACGCTATCCACAAGCATTACCTCCGAAACCACGTGGTTGATCTTAACTAAACACATACCATATAATAGCAAAGCTCTCTATATTTCACGTGATATAGGTTTCATTACTTCTGAGTAGAGTACTACCACACTGTACTACTTCCACATCAACCATTCTTGAACATCAAGGAATATATTGCTGTGTATCCATGGGGGTGGACGGTGGTGGTAGATGAGCCGTTATCCCTCCCTTCACCTCCTACTGGCCTCCGTCGTCGTGGTACGTCCTCTCCGCCGGCTGAGTCCTCTTCGGCAGGTCACGGTACTGGGGCAGCAGGCCGCAGCTCCCTCAGTCCGGTGCGCCGAGTGTCTGCAGGGCGGTGCCGTTCCTCCGTGCTCACCGTGCAGTCGTGGGCCGCTGTTCCCTTAAGGCGGGTTGCCACACGCGCACTTTTTGGGCACGACGTGGCACGAGGTGAGTGCGCACCCAATTCGCGCCAACTCGTGCCCAACAGCGCGGCAGCTCGTGCAGACCTCTTGCCACCAAGTCGGGGAAGTCGAGGCAGGTGGCACGACGTCGCGTTAAAATTAAAACAGTTTCATTTTTTTTCCCGACGTGGTACGAAGTGGCGACGTCGGCCCCACCTCGTGCCATCACCTCGTGACACCTCGTACCCTGTTCGAGACACCTCGCGCCTATTGGCACGACGTCGCGCCTGGCGCGCAGTGGTGCGAGCTCGTGCTACCTGGGCGCGAGGTGTCACGAGGTGTGGTGCGGGGTGGTACGAGGTTAGTGCGAGGTGGGCGCGACGTTAGTCCGAGGTGGGGACGAAGTTAGCGCGAGGTGGTGGCGAGCTGTATAATTGCCTCTCACGTGACCTGATCCAAGGGGTATATAAACAGCACCCGTGGGCCACATGGTCACTTATCTCGCAAACACAGACAGAAGAAGAACCCTCCCATCTCCAGCCAACCTTTCCAAGATGCCCAAGAAAGGCAAGCAGCAAGCACCACAGCAGGAGTCTTCCCCGAGTCTGCAGGAGGAAGAAACTGGTGATGTTCCTCCTGAGGTTCCTGACGACACTGACGTTCCTGATGTGGAAGTGGTGAAGGTACAACCTGTTGCTGGGCTCTCCAGGAAACGCACTCGGCCATCCAAGAAAGACGTTCAGGACTACCCCTTCAACGACGACCAACTGAGGGAGATAGCAAACTACGTCCAGTTGCATCCAGAGCTCTACGATAAGCGGAACGAGAAGTGGCTGAATCCGGCGTGGAAGGAGAGCCTCTGGAAGGACCTGGCCCAAACTTTCTCGGACTGTTCTCACCAGCAGGTGAAGAAGGTGGTGGACAAGAAGAGAACAGATTTTGGGAAAATCGAGAAGAGGGAGAGCAAGAGTGGATCAGCAGCCAGGCCGAGGACGCAGAGGGAGCAGAAGATCGTCGAGGTTTGGGGCTTCCTGGCAGGTCACATCGCCCACGAAAGTACGCACCCTAGTGATGACTTCGGCAGACAAAGTGACGATCAAGATTCCTCCAGCCATGAGTCTGTCCTATCGGCCCACTCAATTGCCAGGAGGAAGAGGAAGAAGGAACGGCAGGAGGAGGAACTATCCAGCCCACGATCCACCAAATCTACCCAGGAGAGCAGTGCCATCCAAGAACTACTCCAGAGTGCACAGCTGCTAGCTACACGAAAACCACCAGTCGAGGGACCTGACGCTGACATCCGGCAGTTTGTTGAATTTATGTACACTCGCCTGAAGAAGGTTTCCCCCATGCATCATGGAGTACTCTTCTCCAAGATCGCGTACATGATCAGCCTCATGGAGGAACCAATACAGTGGGAATCTATACTCGGCTGTTCACCGTCCCCCGTCAAGACCCTGCAGCACACAAGTACGACCACCAAACTCCAGGGCCAGAAGACGAAATCGCCGGCGAAAAAGGCCATAATGTCCCCCATGATCGAGACGCCGAAGGGCTACGAGGCGGAGGATAGCGACGAGTAAATGTAAACAAAATAAAAATGTATTGCATATAAAAATATGTTAAAATGTATGAAATAAATATGAAAAAAACAACTATATTTTTTCCCTTTTCATTTATAATATAAGTATGGATATAAAATAATAACTGGTAAAAGGAGACATTAAAAACACTTTTTTAATGTTTCCTTTTACCAGTAAAAAAAAATTATAAACTAGAAACTGAATATAAATAATTGGGACATAAATGGTAAAAGAGAAAAAAAATATACTAAAACTTGGGAAGTTAAGAAATGGATTGAAAATTGAGGATTTGAAATGATAACAGATAAAAGGGAATAATGAAGAGTTGGTAATAAAGAACTTGGAAAATAATAACTGAATATATAAATAAGGTATTGAAATAATAACTGGTAAAAGGTAAAACACTTGGAAAATTAAATCAGAGAATCACACATGGAAAAGGTACTGTCCCCATAATATATATATATATATATATATATATATATATATATATATATATATATATATATATATATATATATATATATATATATATATATATATATATATATATATATATATATATATATATATATATATATATATATATATATATATATATATGAACATTTTATAGCTTTGATATATCCATCAAGTATAGATTTTATTTCAATGTCGTAAATATGAAAAATTCTTTGCTAAAATTTTAATCTTATAACCAGACGATCTTAACAATTTTAGACCAAAGTCTTATGTAATTAATAAATGAAGGTGTTTAATTATCCAGATTTGCCTATTACTTAATAAGTTAATAATTTTTGTAAACATTAAATTCATATTTAAAATTTTTTTTTAACATATATTCTATTTTACTCTTATTTCCTTTCCCATTCCCTCCCACCCAAATATGATATTCCTATAATGTATATAGTTTATATTTTGGGGTATAATTCAAAGTCAAGGAAGCTTAATCGGTTTCTTTATTATCAAATACACAGATAACATTTATTAACACAGCTTATATATACTCGTATATATATATATATATATATATATATATATATATATATATATATATATATATATATATATATATATATATATATATATATATATTATTTATTTATTTATTTAATTATTGCTCCATCCTTTGTTCGTCTGCTGGTCGTCCTCTTGGATATACCATCCTTTCTTGCCAGGGAACTGCGCCTGCTTCTGATGCATAGTACAAAGCCAGGTAGTCTCGGACGGCCTTTGCTTCTCTCGTTGGATTTGTTCCCCGTCGAGTTTGGAGGCGTTGCATCAGATTTGGTATGTTCCTCCACGATCCATCAATCACGTTATGGTCACCATCTTCGCAGTCGACTTCTTGGGGATGAAAATTTGAGTAGCGGTCCAATATCAGGTTGTGCATCACACACCCACACATGGTGACAATTTTGACAACTGCAGGTCGTTGTAGCATGGTAGTGCCGAAGACTCTAAATCGTGACTGCAGGAGACCGAAAGCATTTTCCACCACACGACGGGCGCGAGACAACCTGTAGCTGAAGATTTTTTCTTCGTATACCTGGGATTGATGTGAGTAAGGTTTCATAAGCCAGGTCTTGAGGGCGAAGGCATCATCAGCAACAATGTGGAATGGGATTGGCGTGTCGTCACTCGGCAGGAAGCTGTGCTCTGGAAATCCCACTCGTTTCTGCGCGATGGCATCGTGAAGGGTGCACTTGAATCAAGTTCCTCCATCACCAGCACTTCCTTCAGCACCTACGTCGACGTACAGGAACTTGTAGTTTGCATCTACGACGGCCATGAGGACAATGCTGTGGAACTTCTTGTAATTGAAGAACAGTGATCCTGCATGCCAGGGCTTCTTCACTCGAACATGCTTGCCATCCAGACCACCTCCACACTTGTGATAGTTCCACCTCTTTGAGAATCCTTCGGCAACTTGATTCCATTCTTCTGGAGTTCTTGGGCACTTGAGCACCTCAGGTTTGTATATGTCAATTATGGCCTGGCAGACTTTAGGTACGAATCTACAGATGGCGGTTTTGGAGACCCTGAAGCTGTATTGCAGACTCGTATATGAATCGCCGGATGCCAGGAATCGGAGGGTGACAGCCAACTTCAACCCCACTGACAGGGGCTCTCTCATTCTGGTGGCTTTTTTGGCGAGGATTGGAGTAAGCCGGTCCACCATCTCTCCGAAAAGTTCAGGTTTGATGCGGAGGAAGTTCTTGTAGCCCTTGGTGTCTTCTCGGTTGAGCTCCTGCAGCAGGTGGTGAAAATCGCCATGCATCGATCGTCTCGTAAGCCATTCACGGCACCATATTGTTCTGGGTCTTCTTGCTCGTGGCTGGGGTGGCACGGGAGGTTGCTGTAGACGTCTTCTTCGCAGCAGCAATGCAGCAGCCACCATCAGGATTCCTGCCATCAGTACTTGAGCCTCTTGTCTGTAGTTTTCTTCCTCCATCTTCCCTGCTTGCCAGTCTAGCTTTGAGTGACTTGATCATCATTCCCCACCCTTTATATACCGCTTGGGAGGCGCTGCAAATATTGGACGCATCCTCACAACACCCCGTGACATATCGTGACAGTACATCGGCAACAACCTCGTAATTAATTAAAATGCCTGTGCGACCCCTCAAAACGGATCGTCGGGTTGGGCCACACCTCGTGTGCACGTCGCGATGACCTCGTGCCCACGTCGTGATCACCTCGTGTCACGTCTCGCAACACCTCGTGCCCAGATCGGGCTCACCTCGTGCCACATCGCCACACCCTTGCGCGCAATGTACCCGACGTCTCTGTTTCTGTACTGTTTCTACTCGCGGTGTGGCGCGCACTCACCTCGTGCCACGTCGTGCCCAAAAAGTGCGCGTGTGGCAACCTACCTTTAGCGACTCAGGCGACACCCTAAACTGCTAGACTGCGCGGACCAGAGCATGAGCTCTAGCGGTATAGGCTTCCCTTAGGCGCCTAAGCTTTACCAACTCAGGTGGCAAGGTTAAATTTCCTCAGCATCTTCCCTGCCTGGTTCATGTCACCCAACCCAGAGTAGTCTGAACGGTGTAAGTCCCTTAGGGCCATCGCAGTGGGCAGAGAGGATAACGGAAACAAGCCTTCTCCAAGTCTGTTTATTGCTCCAAAGCTTGTACATTATACAGGGTGTTTCAAAAGTATATGTCACATTACGACACTTTATATCTTAATAACTATGGAGTATATAAAAACAATTTATGTTCCCCGAAAGCTAATGTTTTCAAGTTTCTGTACTAAAAATCTGAGCTCAAAAGTGCAAGAAATTATTTTTTATTAAACTTTTTTTTTTCTTTTTTAATTTAGATGTTCGATGTGCGCGGCGCAGATTAACAAAAGAAAACCTGACGATTATATCTTTTAAATGGTACCAGTTTCATCTTGCTTCCATTTGTAGTTTTTGATATGTGAGTTCTTAAAAAGTGACACTTTCTAAGAACTAAAAAATCTCAACTTAAGAAAGTCAAATACTTGTTACATTCTTTTTAATGAAATGAAGAACTGTAAAGTGCATTAGTTCCATTGATCTGGGTCATCCAGTAAGAGGTCAAGGCAGAGCCCCAGGAGCGCGGAGTGGCTTTTGTATCATGAACAGAGTATAACCGGCTACCCATACATATATAGCAATGCTGCATAAAACATCTTGAAAGAAAATAGCAGAGACTGGGATGCTGTCACAGAAAATGCATAATTTTATGGCAGGATGGACATGATGCCTAGGAACTCATCCTCACTCCAGTGCTGCTTTGCCTCTTGATTTTTTGTTTAGTTTTTACAGACGAATTTCCAAGGAATCGAAACTGTAGATTTTTCTTGCAACGGGGTTATCGACCATTTCGTGATGTAATTTTTTCTTTGAATTTGGATTATTTGCTTTTAAAATGCAACAGACAAAGACACGCAGGCAGACCTAGCATTCTTTCTAATATAAGGGTAGATAACAATAGGTACATTTTTTGCGACACCTTTACCATAGAATAACATAAGTGAATTCACTTATATTTTCCTACTGTTACTTTTTTTTTTTTGTAAATTACATTATTTCCTTAATCGTCATTTATACGGTGCTGATTTTATTGGATTTGGACAACCTTTTTGCTTCGCTGAAGACCTTGTTGGTGAAATCTAATAAAGACGCGGCTTTTCTTATTCGCTAGAGTCTAAGATTGTCAAATCTCAATATTTAGTTGTCGCTGGGAGAAACTTTAGCATTTCCACCGTGACCACTAGTGTCTACAGTTAGACTCTAGACAATAGCGTGCAAACTCAACAGCAGCTTGGAAAGAAGAGATAAGTCAGGACGACTGCGGAAGATTACGCAGCAGTTAATGAAAGCCCCACGATTCGGAAGGGTAGACCTGCGTGTTGTGCTGTCTGCTTCTTTGTTTTCTGTGGATCGTTCGAGGAAAATGGAAAACTAATGCGACTGAAGAATAACATTTGTCCTTGTAGAACATAAGACTGAAAGACTGCTCAAATGCTTGATGCTCGTCCACCTTACAAACAATAATCTGGAGAAAGACGAAGAAGCGTTAAAAAGTAATATGTTTGTATAAAACAATTAAGGAATCACTTGACCTCTACCGTAATGGTTGATTGATGGAGACCAACAGCTTCGGACTCCCACAGACATGCCAGGCTAATCTACGAGTAATTGAACTAATGCAAACGGTGGGACAATGCTACAGCCGAATTTTGGCTTGGAAGACTCGTGCAGTGTCATGGCGGCTGGAAGTGCACCGTCCCGCGGCACCGGGACACCTGAGACTTCCATCACCACACCTCCGCAGTGCTGGCAATCTCATACATTTTACCAGCAACGTGTAAGCGGTGAATTGTCTGCAGCTTCATCAGCCAGAACGAGAAAAGAGAACGAGAAGTTAGCGACAAAAGAAGCTAGCATCCAGCGTTTAAAGCAACACCGTGTAGAACGACTTTAAGACGAATGGGTGACGGGAGCGGGGGACAAACACAGAGCTTGGGGCAGGAGGGTTATATATTCAGCACACCGTCTTGATAGGCTTCAGTTATTAAATTTGTCACACGAGTTGTCATCTCAGGGTTGTTCATAGATGCCAATTCTTCGAAATATGGTTTCCATGCTTTCTTTGTGCCCATGTATACCATCTTAATCAGCCACGAATTCGGGATGGACATCATAACCTTAGCAAACTTCACTCTCAGCCAGGAGATGAAGCCAGTGCTGAGGGTGCCTTGGCTTAATTTTTTTGCGGACGCTGAAAGTGTTAGTAAGTTCACAAGGAGACCGAAAACCACGCCCATCAAAGCTGACTTTTGGTATTCCATCAGGAAGTCCTCGAATCTCCAGTGTGGCAAGGCTGCTCCCAGGTTGGCGGCAGTGGAGGTGAAGGTGTCATAATAAAGCTTTTGCACCTCCCTCAGGTGGTCTCGTCGTAAATCTTGCTGCGTGGATGTATGGATGACGTAAAGAAGGTCTATAACGGGGTTTCGCCACCCCACATTCCCCCAGTCGATCATTGCAAAGTCTTCCACATCGCCTTCCTTGTCATATTTAAACATGAAGTTGTTGGTCCAGTAGTCTCCATGGCACAAGCACAAGATTGCTTCCTTCCCGCTGACACTTAGAATGTCTGTCACTTTACTGACCAGCTTGTCTTTGTTAGAGGCGAGGGTCTTTAGCACTCCTGGGAACTCCTCCTCCCGATTTTTTAAAAAGTTGTCCATAATACCCTCTAAGAGCACCCGAACAAATACCCCCATTATATCGGTCATGAGTGGATTTGTTATGAAGTTTGGGTACTTAGTCAGGAAGTCGTGGGTGTGGTTGAAGGCGTAAGAGACAGAGTGGAGATGAGCCAAATTCTGTACTGCTATCTTAAGCTGCGAAAGGCTCAGGCCACGTCGTTTATCCCCCACTTTGAACCTGTGGAAGAGGCAGACAGGTAAGAAATACGAGGCTGTAATACTGTCAGACGTGGCTGTCTGTAGTTTTAGTATTACAAGGACTGTGTCCTACTAGCATGAATCACTACTTTATGCTGTGATGGCAGTACAATGGCTAACATTGTTGAGTAGAGGAGTATGTTCATGTTCCCGTCCACTCCAGTACTGAACACAGCACGTGCAACACATACCCGGCCTCCATGAGATCCTGCATCATCAACAAGTATTCGCCATCTTTGCACACGCCGTACACGTACTCAGGCGCGTTAATGCGATACTTGTCACCACCTCGCTCTTCCTGGAAAGTATTTAAGGTAGGCAGGACTTCGGAGAGGGTGAGTGACTCCTTCTGGGGTGCCCCGAACTCCATTGCCATTGTATGCTCGAACTCGCTGCCGGTGAGGAACTTTGCGATGAAGCTGTAATGTGCGCGCGAGGGTGTTCCTCCTGCTGGCGTCACCAGGCCCTCAGCCACGATCCTCATCACGTCGCTGCTGAAGTTTTCGCCCTTCCCACAACCTGGAGTAAACATTTCTTTGAACACACACACACACGCGCACACACACACACACACACACATATATATATATATATATATATATATATATATATATATATATATATATATATATATATATATATATATATATATATATATATATATATGTTACATGTCACATTACGACACTATATCTTAATAACTATGGAGAATATCCTGAAAGCTAATATTTTCAAGTTTCTATACTAAAAAAATAAAGTGCAAGATATTCTTTTTTTTTTATAAACTTTTTTTTACAGATCTTCAATGTGCGCGGCGCGGGTTACAAGAGACTACAAACCGTAGTCCATATTTTGCCAAACGCAACCTACCATAGCGTTGTTCTTGGTTGCCAAAATTAACAGGACAAAACTTGATTTTATTTTTTAAATGGTATCAGTTTCATCTTGCTTCCATTTGCATTTATTGATATGTGGGTTTTTAGAATGTAACATATACTTTTTTTTAGAACACCCGGTATTTACATCCATGTAAGGCCGTTTTCTGCGGTCTACTTAAAATACTGAAATATTTTTGTTTGTACAATTACTGCACTTACAAAACGGTGATTAGTGGTTTAGAGAAAGAACAACACTTTATAAAGGGTTTACAGAAGTTACTTATCTAAGAGTGATTGTCTTATTTTCCTGATGAATAAGCAGTATTGGGGTTTTTTGAGTAACGAATTCAGTTAATCCATTTTTGTAGATTCTAATTATGATAAACACATTGCTGATGACTGACCTGGATTCACCTCGAAGGAGTTAACCTTCACAGTTGACCTTGGACTGGTTTTGGACTCATACTGACACAAGACAACTTCCAGCCACTCCTTTGTGACTTCTGATGCTGTTCTGGGGTTCTTCGAGGGCTTGGAGGACTCCATGACCTAAAAAAAGTTACAACTTTCCTCAGCCTTTATCGTTGCCGTTCACGTTCGTGTCAATTCCAAGCACTCAAAATTGCATAATAATTTCGGAACTAAATATATAACGGTATCGAAGGTTGTTAAATGGTAGTAATCACTCACAAATATAGATGATGTTGTTTATACATGTGTTATTAGATCTCGTATTGTGCCTCGCTGAGGAGGTAATATGAGATACTGTAGGGGGAGGGACTGGGAGGCACAAAGTGATAGGGAGGTGAAGATTGTATCAGAGGATCGCACTGCTACCTGTGGGGACCGCTATACACTGCAGCCAGCACGAGCATGTGCACCAAGTATTGTGAGGCTGCGGCCTAAGGAAGAAGGGTGACCACAGGGTTACGTGAGATGCGGCAGAGGAAGAGAGCTGTGAAATGTAATTAAATTAAATTAGTCCCACAAATATTTGGGAACGTCATTGTTCTGGCACCGTGCACTCACCATACCATTCTGCTCCTCTGAAAGATTTATGCAATAGGATAAAGGAGCAGTGCTTTCATAAAGGCATTTTTGTGAGACAGAAAATATTTTCACCTTTTGCTGAAAAGGAAGCGATGGAACAAGCTGGAGAAGCAGACCTGGACTCTCAACGCGTGGCTTCAGGACATGGCACTTTGATAGCACCTGACAGTACCGATAACACGGTAATGCTTATCAACAGTACCTTACGAGTTACAACGCACGATGACACTGCACTGCGGTAATGGCACAACTGATGCCCCGGGACGCGCTCCTTGGCGTGCCGTGATGCGCTGCGACGCGACCTTCGGCAGTCCTGACCTTCCTCTCCTTACTCTTTACTGGTGGTGCTGCCCAACCCAACCTTACGGCCGCGCAGTGGAATGTGACACTTTATCTCTTTAAGTCTTGATATCTATATAGATGTAGCCTTTTACAGCATCGTAATTACGAAATCCACTAAGTGTACCTATTTGACTTGTTGCGGCTGTGTACGCCACTCTAACAAACATTGTTATATAATTGTGCTTCATAACCTTCTGTGTACGAAGCGCACGAAATATTTGGTTACGTCATCGTGTTCCTTAAGACTTTTCTTTACAGGATAAAATTTTAAAGTATTGATTTAGGTATGGGTTATATATATATATATATATATATATATATATATATATATATATATATATATATATATATATATATATATATATATATATATATATATATATATATATATATATATATATATATATATATATATATATAATTTTTTTTTTTAACAAATAACAACGATATACATACATGTAAAGAAACACTTTAAAAAATTTCTTCACATACATTTGTCATAATTTCCATACTTAACTATTGAGTTTAGAGAAACGTGTGTGCTGTGATGAAAAAAACTGTGATAACTGATTTGATCTTGATGATTACGGACGACTTGTTAGATCTCATTTCGTTCTCCTCCCGAGTAAGAGAGAGAGAAAGAGAGAGAGAATAATCAGGATAGGACAAAAAATAATAAGTCTAACTTAATTAGACTGATGAAAAGATATAGGAAGGAAATAGTTTTCAAATAGATAGGTAGATGAATGAATAGACTCTGTAATCAAGTTATTAGTGCTGAGTCATTTCGGAACTTTTAAAGGTTAGATAAATTCATGGTCAAGTCAAATCTCCTGGGCTCCTCCCCCCCTCCCCCTCATCCATTCCCATGGTCAGGGCGTCTCCACCTCAGTCCCCTCACCACTACCATCACCAGCTCCTCCTCCTCCTCCAATTACTTTTTAACTACAGTTAGTTCTGGTATTACCCCCTCCGATCCCTTTCTCCTTCTCCCTCCAACACTACCCTCTCCTCCTCATCACTACCTTCCTCCCCCTCCCTTAAACTACCGCCTTCACTCCCTCCTCCTTGTCCTCCCATCTCCCTTTCCCCACCTCCATCATCACTGCCTCTTCCTCTCCCTCCTCCTTCTCCATTCCCAGTTACTTGTTAACTAGTAGTTATGTTATTACCTCCTCCAATCCCTCTCTCCTCCTCCCCCCAGCACTCCCCTCTCTTCCTCTTCCCTATTTTAGAGATTTTGTTGAAACTTTTGCTGTTGCCTTAGACATATCAAAAGCTTTTGGTAGAGTCTGGCACAAAGCTTTGATTTCCAATCTACCCTCCTACGGCTTCTATCCTTCTCTCTGTAACTTCATCTCACGTTTTCTTTCTGAGTGTGGTGCACAGTCACTGTTATTCTAAATTTATTAACAGTGCAGTTCCTCAGGGTTCTGTCCTGTCACCCACTCTCTTCCTATTATTCATCATGATCTTCTAAACCAAACTTCTTGTCCTATCCACTCCTATGCTAACAATACCACCCTGCACTTTTCCACATCTTTTCATAGACTTCCAACCCTTCAGGAAGTAAATAGTTCACGCAGGGGAGCCACAGAATGGCTGACTTCTGATCTCTCTAAAATTTCTGATTGGGGTAGAGCAAACTTGGTATTGTTCAATGCCTCAAAAACTCAATCCCTCCAGCTATCAGTTTAACACAACCTTCTAGAAAACAATCTCCTTTTTTTCAGTGACACTTAACTGTCCCCCTTCTCTACCTTGAACATCCTCGGTCTGTCCTTTTCTTATAATCTAAATTGGAAACTTCACATCTCATCTCTAGCTAAAACAGTTTCTATGAAGTTAGGTGTTCTGAGACGTCTCCGCTAATTTTTCTCCCCCACCCCCGCCCCTCCAATCTGCTAACTCTGTACAAAGGCCTTAACCGTCCACGCATGGAGTATGCTTCACATGTCTGGGGAAGTTCCACTCATATCGCTCTGTTAGACAGGGTGGAATTAAAAGCTTTTCATCTCATCAACTCCTCTCCTCTATCTGACTATCTTCAGCCTCTTTCTAATCACCGCAAAAAAAAAAAAAAAAAAAAAAAAAAAAAAAACGGTTGCATCTCTAGCTATCTCCTACTGCTATTTTCATGCTAACTGCTCTTCTGATCTTGTTAACTGCATGCCTCCCCTCCTCCTGCAGCCTTGCTGCACAAGACTTTCTTCTTTCTCTCACCCCTATTCTGTTCACCTCTCTAATGCAAAAAGTTAACCAGTATTTTCAATCATTCATTCTTTTCTTTGGTAAACTCTGGAACTCCATGCCTGCTTCTGTACTTCCCCCTTCCTATTACTTGAATTCCTTCAAGAGGGAGATTTCAAGACACTTATCCTTCAGTTTTTGACTACCACTTCGGACCATATTTGGGGACCAGCATATATATATATATATATATATATATATATATATATATATATATATATATATATATATATATATATATATATATATATATATATATATATATATATGTGTATGTGTGTTTGTGTGTGTGTGTGTGTGTGTGTGTGTGTGTGTGTGTGTGTGTGTGTGTGTGTGTGTGTGTGTGTGTGTGTGTGTGTATTGTGGCACTGTTTGTAAAACTTATATTGTTTTTGTGGATTTTTCATTATTACTAACTGAGGCTTGAAATATTTTGATATTCATGATATTAGTTAAAGTATATGACAAATCAGAATATGTAGTGCATTCCCGTCTAGGTGTCTTCTTTCTTCCTGTCATTTTCAAAATCAAATTTAGCTACGTAAATATAAGGGACGAGATGGACACTTGTCCTCCCTCCCTCCCCGTCTGTACATCAATATTTACCAAAACTTCTGGGTGTTTTCAGACTCAGACATGAAGGAAAACCAGAATTAATCTCGAAAATAGATAAATAACTTCCAAAATGCTCTAAATGAGGCTTAAGTAAATTGAAGGATGCAGCCCCATTCAGAGACCCCACTGTGAAAACACATCATTACAGGATCTTCTCTCTTTCCTTATAGTATCTCTTCCTTAATATATCCCTCAACTCCCAGGGTTTGCCAGGCATTTCCAGGTATTTTCCAGACTGAAATGTGTAGATTGTAGAAGTAGGAGAAGGAGGAAATGAGGAATGGAGGAGGAGGAAGGAAAAAAATGAAGGGGGGAGTATTGTTGGAGTGTGGTAGTAGTAGCAGTAGGAGGAGAAGGAGGAAATGAGGAATGGAGGAGGAGGAAGGAAAAAAATGAAGGGGGGAGTATTGTTGGAGTGTGGTAGTAGTAGCAGTAGGAGGAGAAGGAGAAGGAAGGAGGGAGAGGAGGGTGGGAGAGTGGTATTAATAGCAGTAGTAGTAGTAGTAGTAGTAGGAGGAGGAGGAGAAGGAAGGAGGAATGGAGGAAGAGATTCTCTGAGGTAGTGATGGGCGCTGCAACTAAGCACAACACAACATTGTCCAATGCTATGTTAAAATTTTATTTGCGAAAAATTATAGAACAGGCACCTCAAACTTTTAGTAGTTCTATACATCTCTGACTCACTCTCTCACTAGTCTGAACAAGTCTTTCTCTTGGGTTATGTACACTCCTGAATATTTAAATACATCCACCTGTTCTACATCTGCTGAACTTATTAACATTTGACTTCGTCTTTTGTATGTTTATTTTCATTGTATACCTACTACAGGTTATCTACAGAGTGTTTACCTTCTGAAGTTCCTGAGCTGATTTGGATACCAAGACTATGTTGTCAGCATACCTAAGATTGCTGATGTACTGGCCACCTATGTGCACTCCACTCTCTTCATAATGTCCTGGGCTTCTCTCATAATGAACTCTAAGAATATATTGAATAGATGTGGCAATAATGGGAAGCCCTGCAGAATCCCTCTTGTATTAAAATTCTTCGGTGGGTATTGTGACTTTCTTTCCTGATGCCCTTGTTTCTTTGTTCAATTTCGCAATGAACTATGTCTTTGAGCCCAAACCAGTTCAATATGGCCTCCAAAGCTGGTCTCCTGACAGAGCCAAATACTTGTTCAAAATCAGTGAACAAACAGTACACATTTTTTCCTTTCTCCTACAATCTTTCAGTCATTTCAATAAGGGAGAATTCGTCCTTCTGCCTGGTCCAAAGTCTGTCTGTTCTTCTGTCAGCATGTCCCCCTTTCTCATCACTATCTTCTCCTGAATTGCTCTCACCAGTATCTTATAAGAGTGTGCTATCAGGTTAATTAGTCTATATTTGGCTATAATGTTTAGTATAATGCTGCACTATGATTCTGGATATTTATTAACACACCCTAAGTAATCCAACCTGTGTAGTCTGTGCACATCTATGTTACCTAACATAACCCAACTGGCACAACATGTGTTGTCCTTGCACCTCCATGCAACCTCACAGTTGAACTTACTCATTGCATGTAATCTACACATCCATCTTACTTCACTTCCAGCCACACTAACGCAATTTGTGTAGTATTTTTGCTATCATGTTACTTCACACACAACCAAACTAATACAATTGGTGTACTCTTTGCACATGTATGTTAGCTAACACAGGCTTGACCAAGACAACCTGTGTAGTGTTATCACTCATTGGTGCTGCTAATCTGCTTTTCTCAACTCTTTACTGTGACATTGTTCATTCATCTTATCATACTGATTTGTGTACTTCCATTTATCATTAAAGAAAATTTTTTCTTGTAATTTTTGTTGCTTTCAGATTCAGAATGAGGAGTGCTGCAGTCGTGGCAGCATGTGCAGCAGTGTCAAGGACATCACACCACCACCAGTCTGGTGCCACAAAGTGAGTGAGAGGTTACTGTAGGTGAAAGAGGAAAGTATACATGGTTGTGATTCATGGGTGCTTGTATATAATATTTTCATAGTATAACAGATAGTTTCAAAGTGCATATATATATATATATATATATATATATATATATATATATATATATATATATATATATATATATATATATATATATATATATATATATATATATATATATATATATATATATATATATATATATATATATATATATATATATATATATATATATATATATATATATATATATATATATATATATATACTGAGTGTGAATACTTTGTGATTGTTATCTTGTGACATACTTTATGGCCTTTGTAGCAGGAGTAGATCAACTGATCATGATAAAAAAAAAAAAGGTGGCATGTATGTGCCTGAGCATGCAAGTTCTCTATGTTAAGAGGTGTAACTTATGTGCTAGAAAGAACATTTTATGTTTCTCACCTGCCTGCCTTGTTAAAGGAAAATACCAAAAGTAATGACAACACATGCCAAGTCAGCCGAGCCAGCAGAACTGCAGACGTGTGGTGAAGAGTTTCTTCATCACTCCTTATGCACTTTGCCAGAATTACTCATCTTATCACTCTGGGTATATCAGATCTGTTTTGGCTGGTGTCAGTATGTAGAGACACGTTATTACAAGTGCAGTCCCATTATACTGTTACTGGCAAGTGAACCACAGGCAAGGCAAGGTAAGGCAGGATATCATAACAATTATGATAAGAGCAGTTCCAGTGTGTTGTTACTGGTCTGTGAGATACAGGCAAGCCAAAGAAAGGCAAGGCAGGGTATTGTAACGGTTATATGATGAGTGCAGTCCCAGTGTGTTGTTGCTGGTCTGTGAGACATGGATACAGCTAGGCAATGAGCAAGACTGCTGTTTGGGTATGGAGGTTTCAGTTTTGTGGTCATTGTCATCAACATTACTACAGTACTTGCTGTGTTTTGAGCAACTTTGTGATATTCATTAAGGAAGAAATATTAGATACTTCAAGATAACTAGGTGAATGGAGCAGTGACTTTCAGTGATCTTGTCTGTACAGCACTTATGTACAAAAGCAAGAACTAACTGTGTGCTACCACACTGGCCTGTCTTATAGCATTGGTATAGATATTCATCACTCCTTAAGATTACTGGCAGAATTTGTGTTGTTGAGTACAATGACAGGCTGATTGATCTATATATTTGTATTGGCTTATGCAGGATACTGTGTGTTTCAGCAACATGCATGGAAGGGAGGGATTGTAGTGACTGATGTAGGATACTGTGTGGCTGATTGCAGCAATATGTAGGGGAAAGACAGGGCAGTAGTGGCTGATGCAGGATATGTTCAGTTGTTCATCAAGTTGATAGTGGGAATTATTCTAGTGTAAAAATACAAGGCATGTACAGAAGTATTAGCAAATTTCAACAGTCATGCATTTTAAAATAGGATCAAAATGGTAAAATGATTGAAAAAGCCTTGTGTAGCATAATTTGTTGTAAAGTGTTCAGAAAACCATTGTGCTAATATTCCTCCTGGATGCCTGTGCTTCATGATCTTTACACATTGCTGCATAAAGCACAAATGACGTACTGTTTAGTCAGCCTGTCACTCTGTGGCAGCCATCCCAGGATGTAGGCTGCCATACAAAATGGTGTCTTTGTATTTGGGTTCAAGATGCACTGCTCATCACAGCATTACACTCACCACTGACTTTAGTTGTTACTTTCCAGTTTCTGTTGACTGATTGGAAGCCATCAGATCTACACATGGAAGTCTCTTTATGAAACATACCTACATATTTCCACTTATGACTCCCATCCATGACTAATTTTCTCCCAAAGCTCTCTCTACTCACTGTACTAAAAATCTGATTACTGAGTCTGTTCCATTCATTTAACACTATTTGATAAACAATTTCTTTCTACCTCTGTTAGATTAAACTTTATCAAGCCTGAGCCCATTATTTCTTATACTATTCTGATTACTGACCCTGAGGATTTTGTCACCCTCTTATACCACTTAAAGACCTCTTTCAGATCCCCTTGCACCTCTCTTAAGAAATATAAATTCACAAAAGCTTCAGTCTCCTTTGAAAAGGAATATTTCTTCTCTCTTGTGTCTTCTAAGTCATTCTCATATGTATGAACTTAAACAGACCAGTATCCTTCCTGTAATATGAGGACCAGATTCATATGTGAAGATTTGTCCACTAAATGAAATGCTTTAGGATGTCTTGAATGCAAACTAATCCATGTGAGCAAGTCTTTGTGTAGGCTGTGAGGAAGACACTGTGTCCTGCCATATGTGTGGGGAAGGTGATGAGACAGTGCTAAGTGTGAAGGATGCAGTCTACAAAAAAAAAAAAATGGGGTGAATAGTTTGAAGGATTGTCAAATGTAGAGGAGAAGGATAAAACAGTGATTTATGCTGTTGGTGGAGGAAATGCAATTAATGGCATTAGGAGAGTTAAATCAAGGGAAAGGAGCTAAAAGAGGCTGTGAGGGAAATGAGGAAAGGAAAAGCTGCAGGTCTGGATAGATGTACTGTACAGTGCTTGAAGAATAGTGGGGATAGCATCATACTGTGGTTGGCAAGTTACCACAAGACTTTGACAAATGCATGTATAGTTCCCTTGTATAAAGGAAAAGAGAACAGATGGGAATGCTCTAACTATAGGGATGTAAGCTTGTTAAGTGTGATAGGAAAGGTGTATGGTAAGGTGTTGATTAGGAAGATGAGAGAATGAACAGAACATGCCATCCAAGAGGAACTGGGAGATTTTAGAAAGGGAAGAGATTGTGCAGACCAGATTTTTGCAGTAAGTATGAAAAGTTTTTTGGGAAAAGAAAGGAAGTCTCTTTGGTGTTCATGGACTTGGAGAAAGCATGTGATAGGATTGACAGGAAAGGAGTATGGGATGCTCTGAAAGTCTATGAAGCTGGAGCCAGATTACTGGAAGGTGTGAAGAGTAAATAGCAAGGCATGTGTGAAAGTTGGTGGTAGTGTGAGTGAGTTGTACTTTGTAAAAGTAGGTTTGCATCAGGGTTGTGTAATGTCACCATGGTTATCCAACTTGTACTACATGGATGATGTGGTTAAGGAAGTAAATATGATGGTGTTAGGCAGAGGCTGTGTTGTGCTGTATGGTTGCATGTTATATAGTGCTGAAAGATGGAACATGGGAGCAGTGGAGAAGAAATGGTTAAATGTAATGGAAACAAAGGGTTTGAGAAGTATGTGTAAACTAAGATAGAGAGACAGAATAAGAAATGAGGAGGTAAGAAGAACTAGTGTTCTAAGAGAGTTAGCTGGACAGGCAGATCAGTGTGTGTTAAGATGGTTTGGGCATGTGGAAAGAATGGAGGGCAGTAAACTGGTAAAGAAAATAGTGAAGTGAGATGTGTGCCATGAAAGGTTGAAATGTGTGTAGAAAGCACTGAATGAGAGAGGAAGAACTGTGCAGCAACCAAGAGTGATTGTGTGTGATAGAGGTGAATGGAGAGTGATAGTGGTGAGTACCTGAAAATGACACTGTTTCATTGACCCCTGGGACTCACAGATACATCTGATGTGGTTGCATCTGGCAGGGCCCATTGTCAAATGGATCCAGTTAGGCTGTGGGGCACTCTGTTGGAAATCTCCTGGATCTGCTGTGGTCTAAGGATTGGTGTAAGTGTGAGGTAGGGAAATCTCATTATGAAGGGACAGGGATAAACCAGTGTATGCTGACAGGCCTTACTGTGGAAGTATGTGGCCAGCTTTGTTATGCCTAAGCTCCTGGTATATAATAGGGTTTCCATGAGACTAACCCTTTCCACTAGAGGCCAACAGGGGTAAAGGGAGAATGATGTGTGCATGAGTGTGGTGCTTTGTCTGGGGACCTTGTATAGGACAGTCAGCCTAGTATTTACCATATGTTTCATATATATGTATATATATATATATATATATATATATATATATATATATATATATATATATATATATATATATATATATATATATATATATATATATATGTATATGTTTAAATTCACAGGAAGATGGGGAAACTGGAAAAGGCAAATCATTCCAGATTCTGCTGGTGAAAGGGATAATGAGTTGAGTAGTGAACTTTTATTATTCAGGTGGATAAAATCAGGTGTAAGTAGAAAGTCTTGTGCAGTGAGATTTTATGAAGGGAAGGAGAGACATACACTTGCAAGTTCAAAATAGTAACCATGAAAATAATGATGGAAGGCAGGAAGAAATCCAGCTGTGGTGAAGTGTATGATGATGAAGAGTGTTAAATGAGGGAATGGTTTGTTGAGATGAAAAGCTTACTACAATACTTGTATAAGAGCAGTGTAGAGTGCATCCTTTCCATTCATGAAAGGCACTCACTAAATAAGGGCAGAAGGTGTGTGTGTGTGTGTGTGTGTGTGTGTGTGTGTGTGAATCAGCATCCAAGAGAAGCAAATTAAGAGATGACAGAACAATGATTCATGGTAGCGGTTTAGACAAGTTTATCCATGTGAGATATACCTCCTGAGAGAGAGAGAGAGAGAGAGAGAGAGAGAGAGAGAGAGAGTTTTGTAAACAATTGGTATACACAAAGGACTCACTTCTTTAGTGTAGATGTAATGATATTTTGAGACTGTGTTGTTGGCCTTTGTTTACACCTAAGTTACAACCAAAATGATAATACAGATTACAGAGGTAGGCGGAGCTATTTCCGCTGACCAATCATATAGGATGAAATATCCCCTATCCAGCTGCGGTCCAATTATAATAGACAATGGGGCCACCCGTTGCCGTTGTGGTGATCTCGGTGTCCAGACGATGTGTAAGAGGTCTAGCGGCAGTGTTGTGGTGACCTTGTGTTTAGAGGCAATAAAGTGCTTCTGTTCTTGGTTGCAAGTTTTAAGGAATAACATTGGTGTGATGGTTGAAACACCATTACCAATGGGCTAAATAGTATATAACATGTTTTGATATAAACTTGAGTGTTCGAATTTATGATTAAGTTGATTATATTTGGAATTAATTTGATTTTAGTTTGAAATCAAATTATTTTAGCATGAAATTGAATTGTTTTGATTTTAAGTTGAGTTGTTTCCCTGTGAGAGATGAGCAGCAGGCAGCTGATCAGAGTGCGAGATTGTGATAGTGCGAGTGCGTCACGCGGCGCGGCTTGGCGAGGCTCGCGTTATCGTGCATCGCGTGCATTTTCATATTTGTTAATATACTGTTCAGTGTTAACCGTTCGCTGCTGTGGTGGTGACTGGCGGATGTGGTGGCGTGGTTGCAGTGTGTGGGGCTCGTGAACCACCACCAGGGCGTCTCCACAGCGGTGAGTACCTCATGTGGTGCGTTACAGAAATGCTCGCCATAATGCTCATTCCTTCCTCAGCCCGGCCGGCGCCCACACGTTTTGTTCTCTCATAAGGATGGCTGTTAAAGCTAGGAAAAAAAAAAGTCGTGTTCTTGCGAGTGTTTCCCGTTGATAGCGCAGAAGTCGTTGTCAAACTATTACAAGGATCATGCAAGTGACTGAAATAACATCTCACACGACGGCCTGTTGAAAGGTGTGTGTGTGTGTGTGTGTGTGTGTGTCAAGAGTACTGCAGATTAGTGTGGTTGTTCGTAGCATTAGGTGATTCTGTAATAGCATCAGCTGATGTATCTTTTCTTTTATACTGGGGGAAATAATTATATTTTATATTCAAAACATGCAGAGATATTAATAGCTAGGTAGAGCACAGTTTCGTCAGTACGTTAGTGACCTATTTGGGGCAACACGGGATCCAAGCATCTGTTACCTTAAATGTCAATCTGTGGAATGGCCGGTACAATTTTTCATCCACTTTTGTTTATAAAAAAGAAAGCAAAATGCATCTTAGTCTTAAGAGTGAGTGAATTTTCGCAGTACTCAACAATGCTTAGGCAGCTTCTTGTTGCCAGGGCTTGCTTCTCTGTTATTGAAATCCTGTAGCACCTGGCAAATAGTAGTGTTCTAGTGGGGAAACTATGAGGAACTGTCGTCACATCAATTAACAAAAGTGTAAATGTTATGAATTTACTCTGTGGGGAGTTCCTGGTAATTTTTTTTCCCACATTCATTCCATTCCATTAGAGAAACACACACACACACACACACACACACACACGTGCTCATATGGTAAGGAGACCAAAACAATGACGGTCAGTGGAAAACAAAAAAATCTACTAGTTAGCTTCCTTGGTGGAAAGTAATGGCGTGAGTGAGAGTCGCTAAACGGGATCACCTGTTTCTACCTTAGGATTGTCTTACGGGAACGGTCAAAATTCACCTCTACCTTTTCAGCCGTAGTACAGTCGAGTGGTGACGTGCCGGCTGAAGAGAAGCATAACACAAGTACATTTTGCTTGATCTTGTTCACACACGTGTCACATCCACAGACATTGTTATTGCAGGCATGTTTTTCCCTTTTTTTTTTTTTTTTTATGATGAATTTCAGTATTTCTGCGATATAATAAGTCGCAGTTGTGCAAATAACCTAACAATAGTAACACTAGAAGACCGGATAGGACAGGCTGATTAGGCTACTAAGCTTTTGACAATTGGGAAGTGGGAACGCAATGACAGTGGCGTATTAGCCAATCAGCACTTGCTTCACAGCCTCGCCTGGACGCATGTTGTTCGCTTGGTTCAGGATTGCACGAACAGATTGCAGTAGTATGAATTCATATAAATAAGCCGTTATTGCAACTGTTATTTCCACGAGACTCGTACACACCGGTTAGTTGTACGACGAGCAGGAAGCATGGACGTACGTACCACTTTAGATGTACGTAATAGCAGTAGTCACGGATCAATTAAGGGACTTGAGAGGGCTGTTAGGGGACTCATTCTCGTTTATGATATAACGAGGCTGTGCAGATATAATAAGTGTAGCAATGCAGAGAGAGAGAGAGAGAGAGAGAGAGAGAGAGAGAGAGAGAGAGAGAGAGAGAGAGTCCCCACTGATGGTGCCGCGAAGGGGAACGGGTTGAGGGTGTTAGTTGTGTGTGTGTGTGTGTGTGTGTGTATGCTGATGTGAAGGGCAGGACAGCGGTGCGATTTTATCTGCCGGCTTTTTTTTTCTTGTTTTCTTCGTTATTATTATTATTATCATTATTATTATTATTATTATTATTATTATTATTATTATTATTGTTGTTGTTGTTGTTGTTGTTTTGTTGCAAGATAATAATTAATATTATTATTAATATATGTAAATGAAAATAAAAGTAATAGTAATAATAATAATAATAATAATAATAATAATAATAATAATAATAATAATAATAACAGCAACAATAACGAGAATAATAATAATAATTATTATTATCATTATTATTTTCATAATTTTTTCTTCTTTTCGTAATGACGATGATGACGATGATGGTGGTTAACATCGCCATCATCGTCGTTACCATCAGTCGTAAATACAGTTGAGGTATGTTTGGGGCGCAGGTTCTCTCAGCACAGGCCGGTTGTCACATTGTCCACTCAGGGTGGAGGATTTGCCTCGCTGTGTTTTCAGCTCGGTAATTAAGGCGGCCTTGACTTGCATCCTGTGAGGTGACTTCTTAAGGTATAAAACTCGTTTCATACCTTGGATATGAATGGATGTGAAAAGTTATTATAATATTACAGGGAGAATCCGTGGAGTAAAAAAAAATTATATATATATACGAGTATATATATATATATATATATATATATATATATATATATATATATATATATATATATATATATATATATATATATATATAAGTATGTGTATATATATATATATATATATATATATATATATATATATATATATATATATATATATATATATATATATATATATATATATATATATATATATATATATATATATATATAGAGAGAGAGAGAGAGAGAGAGAGAGAGAGAGAGAGAGAGAGAGAGAGAGAGAGAGAGAGAGAGAGAGAGAGATTTTGTTTTCATCAATTTATTTCTCTCATAGAGAGACGAAACCTATTATAAGAAATAGTATCTAATTACTGAGGAGTCGTGACACGCAGGACACACAGAAATATGTACAAGGAATTATTTATAGATCCAGGAAAGAAACAAAAATCTAATGTCCATACAATTAACAAAAACAGAAACAACATTCACTGAGAACTCGTCATACAGACACGATAGTTTAGAGAGAGAGAGAGAGAGAGAGAGAGAGAGAGAGAGAGAGAGAGAGGAGAGAGAGAGAGAGAGAGAGAGAGAGAGAGAGAGAGAGAGAGAGATTAAACAAAATATGTAAAAAAAAAAAAAGGAAAGATAAATAAGCAGCTAACAAAATCAAATGAAAAGACGTGAAGGTTTCATTACACAAGTGTTGTGATGTATAGACGGGGCAAGCTTGGTGACACGGTTCCACTCACTTTTCTTGAAGCTTTCCTTCGCATGTGTCATCACGTATTCATGTATTAATTCATTCCACACACACACACACACACACACACACACACACACACACACACACACACACACACACACACACACACACACACACACACACACACACACACACACACACACACACACACACCTTTTTATGCATAAGGGATGCATACTGAGGGCAGGAACAAATTTAGGAAAAAAGAAAAAGAAAAAAACACGAACTAATTTTCTCTTCCCCCTTCCCCCCAAAAAAAAGGAAAGAATGCCAAAGGAAGAACAAATGTGTTACACGGTATTTTCTACGCACTACCTGTTGTGTTTAGTTATTCACTAAACACAACAGGTACAGTCCGGTGGGCGCTAACGCACAGTATTCTAACGCGAATTGTGTCTAACGCGGGGTATTATTTTGTTTCTAACTCATACTAACGTGGGGTTGTGGTAAAACAAGTCACAGAAAAGTCCGTAACGCGGAATAAGGTGACACTCACCTAAGGGCAGTGAGCGCACCATCGCAGCCGCCGCCGCCAGCCCATGGCGATGTTAGTGTAAGGGTCCAAGCCCTTTACGTCGCGAGAGAGATACCTGCACACCCGAACCCTTTGGTAATAGGCGAAATATTGAATCCCGACAAAGTGCGCAGTTAGCTATGGGACGCAGGCACCAGGCAGGTCAGGCTTAACTGTCCGTGGGTATGTTGGGTGTTGAAAACGAACACACCTCGCTCCTTACTTTGAATTCAACATAAACACAATACACACAAAATGAAATGACTGACCAAACTTAACACGTAAGTGTAATATCTCCCCCCAGAAGACAACCTTGAGCCATCGGGATAAACCGAACTTAAATGGATGATATAACAGACTCCATTAAGAAAAAGGACATCCTACACTTAACCATAAATAAATATTTTGATAAATAGGAAAACATGACATACAAGGAGTAACTCAAACAAGCATAGAACATGACACAGGAAATTACCGGGTTAATGTTCATAGTTATGCTCTTGATAGGAGATCCACTCACGCACTGTCCTTTCCATGGATGTGGATGATCTCAAGCTGACCAACAACCAGTGCAACAGACGCTATTATTTTATTTCTTTTTCTTTTTCATTTTCTGCACAAAAGTAAGTAGGTTGTGGTCTGTAAACACTCGCACAGGGTGAACAGTGAAGCCAATATCGATTTTAAAATATCCAAGTGCCGTTATTAAAGATAAAGCCTCTTTTTCAACTGTAACATATTTTCTCTGCCTCTTATTGAATTTCGTTGATTCTTCCTCCTGCATTAAGACTGCGCCTGCCTCCACTTCACCGGCATCGACTTGAAGAGTGAACAGCGTCTGTAGGTCTGGAGAGTGTAGAGCTGGGGGCGACATAAGCACTGATTTTAGGTTGCTGAAAGCCTCTTGGCAGGCTTTCTTCCACTGGAAGACCTTTTTGGAGCTTAGCAGGTCAGTCAGTGGAGTGGCAACCTTTGCAAAATTGGGGCAGAAGTGTCGATAGAATCCAGCCATTCCAAACATAAGAGTGACGAATCCAAATTAATTATTTCCCGCCCCTCAGCCAACTCACAGGCTGGGGCGCTGGAGTCGACATAGGTTGATTCTTAAAAGGAGAAATTTGATTCAGCACGCCAGTCACCTCTTTTGTGC
>NC_087170.1:10751494-10766494 GCF_035594125.1 Scylla paramamosain | reverse complement strand
TACTCTCTCTCAGGCGGGATCTTACGCTTAATTACAGGTGCACTGAGTGGCTCGCTCTTACCTTTGTTGAGAAGAAAATGATTCCGGTGTATGTGTGTGTGATGGTTTCCTTGAGGTAAACTGTGTGTAGTTGGGTTATGGTTATGGTGATGGTGGTGGTGGTGGTGGTGGTGGTGATGGTGATGGCGACGTTGTTGTTGTTGTTGTTGTTGTTGTTTTTGTTTTGCATCTCATTTGCTCTTTTATTTACATTTAATTTTCTTTTAAGTTATTTTGATTGTGTTTATTTATATATTTACTTATTCATCGATCTTTATTTATATATCTATTTGTTTGTTTAGTTAGTCTTATGTTTAATTAGTTTTGTTGTTGTTGTTGTTGTTGTTGTTGTTGTTGTTGTTGCTCTTCTTCTTCTTCTTCTTCTTCTTCTTCTTCTTCTTCTTCTTCTTCTTTTGTTTCTGCTCCTTGTCAGGGTGAACACGTGCCGTCAGGCGCCTCAGTACCGCCACCAGCCGCCTCACCTTTCTGTACCCTTGCGTTGCCTGCAGGAGGAAGCCACCACAAGAAATATACCAGAAGAAAAGAGGCGTAGAAGTGCGAGGGGCGAGGTGAGGGAGAGAGGGAGGGTGCAGTCAGGGAGTGTTTTGGGCCTGTTTGCTTTTTGCTTTGCCTTTATTAATTTTCCTTTTAGTCGAGGCACTTCCCCGGCCTCTTTCTGTGCCGCTGTTATTAGAAGTTTTTGCCCCTATTATGAGTTTTGCCCCCCGCGCGCGCGCACACACACACACACACACACACACACACACACACACACACACACACACACACACACACACACACACACACACACACACACACACACACACACACACACACACACACACACACTCTCTCTCTCTCTCTCTCTCTCTCTCTCTCTCTCTCTCTCTCTCTCTCTCTCTCTCTCTCTCTCTCTCTCTCTCTCTCTCTCCTCTCTCTCTCTCTCTCTCTCTCTCTCTCTCTCTCTCTCTCTCTGATACAGCGGGGACTGGTAGTGGCGGCGAGACTGTGGGAGTCAGTACCAGGGAGGAGAGGCAGTCCTTTACCTGCGGGGGCATGGGTGAAGGTGGGATGCCGTCCAGAAGGCACAGGTGGCTCGCGCGCGGGGAGTTGGTGGTCAGTGTACGTGAATAATTCAGTGAAGTGACGAAATTGAGATTTGTTAACGCTGAGTATATTTGACGTGTGGTTTTACTTACAGTACAAATAGATAAATAGATGAATAAATAAATAAAACACAAAACGAAAATTCCTTTAACTGTTTGACTGTTTTGTTCTCGTCATCACTAACGATTTTCTAAACACTTACTTTTGTATTGTCTCTTCAGTAATCATGTAACCTCGAAAAGACAAAATTATTAACTTCCTTTTCTCTCCAAGACAAAATTATTAACTTCCTTTTCTCTCCTGTCTTCTGTTTTTCTTTGTGAACAGTGTCTTACAATGTTATAAATATTACTCAAGGGTTATAGCTTAGTGATGCATTGAGCAGTGTGGCGTGGCTCTCCTGTCTGTCGAGGTGTTGGCTACTCTGCACCACCAGTGTTGCAAGGCTGGCAGCTGGCAGGTTGCCTTTGTATGGTACGCGATATGTATGGGAATACATAACGCATCGTATAAGCAGACTGGCACAGACATTAATGATTTCAGGGTTGGTGGAGGTAATTGGTCCGCTAACAGTTTTCAAAGTTAGAGGAAACGCTAATCCGGTAATGAAGAAGTTAGGTTTGCCAATTTAGCAGGTGGCGGGTTAGCGAGGCCGTGTCCAGCATGTGCCGCGTGTGCCGAGCATTGTGGCTTTCATTGGCCTGTGCATGCTGAGGGCTTTGTTCCAGGGCTCTCGGGAGACTCGCAAGATGGGATCTGATCGAGAGGTTTCACTGGTAAGAGGAATAAAATAAGGGTAAGTAATCTGGAAAGTAACAGAAATAATCGGTTCAAGTTTGAGAAAGCTGGGTTTAATAAAGAGATGGGAAGAAATTGGCTCACCAGTAGAATGGTAGACGACCGGAAAAGACTCAGAGTAATCGAGTCAGTACGAAGCTAAACAAAAACGAGCAAAATAAAAGAGAGTATTGCTATATGTGATTGGTACGTGCGTTTTCTACCGGGATAAGGTCATGCAGGCGTGGTGGGGTTTTGCAACTTGCCTTACACCCGAGTGTCGGAGGTGGTGGCATGCACGCATCATGAACCTTTCTCCTCACTGGCAGTGGCAGATGACTTTTCATCGTACCATTTTTTTTTTTTATCAGTGCACTTCATTCAGTTATTTTCCATTTTTATTTATTTATTTTTTCGTAAACTGAGCTTGAATTCATTTTGTGTCGTGCATAAATTCTTTTCATACCGTGTTAATACTGGAACTAAATGTTGAACGTAAACGTGGGAGCTGAATACCCAACACTAAACATTTAACGTAAACATTTCACTCACCGGGACACTGAAAACTGAGTATCAGACACCAACACGTGAAACACTTGACACGGCACGTAAACATCAATTACTTCACTGAACTGTTGAAACCTGAAAACGTGGCTTTCTACTGGGCTTGCTGTGACACCTCCCCTCCCTCCGTACTCCCCCACTACCTGTTGCTGGGGCGGCTTGCGTTCTTCTCTTTCCTTCCCCTGCCTTCTGTCACGCCCCTACTTCGTTCTCCCTATCATGTGTGGATGATTTTCCGCGCAGTTAATTTAAAGATAGATAAGTTATTGACCAGCCCCAGCATGACACTAATAACTAGCATGCTCCAACAAATCGTTCTTACACTAAACACATAAAAACACAACTAAAACATGAACATACAACACACACACACACACACACACACACACACACACACACACACACACACACACACACACACACACACACACACACACACACACACACACACACACACACACACACACACACAGCGTCATGTCTTTGTCCAAGGTTCAAATGATTTATCTTATATAAACGTAACTATAACAACCAGTGTCACATGCTCAGCTGTTGTCTTGCTGGCTGAAACACGTGCCTTTCATTGTCATTCTAGTCCTCTTTCCTCTTCCATTTGTGCTTTTTTTTTTATTTTTCCCTCCTTGCTGTTTCTTTGTGTTGCTCTCTTCCTTGATTTTCCTTTCAATCTCTTTCTCTTGTCGTCGTCACTGTCGTTGTCGTTCTCCTCCTCCTCCTCCTCCTCCTCCTCCTCCTCCTCCTCCTCCTCCTCCTCCTCTTATTACATTATCTTATTTTCTCCTCATTTTTTCACGCATCTTTCCTGTTGGTCTTTTCCTAATTTTTCCTCCTCCTCCTCCTCCTCCTCCTCCTCCTCCTCCTCCTCCTCCTCCTCCTCCTCCTCCTCCTCCTCCTCCTCCTCCTCCTCCTCCTCCTCCTCCTCCTCCTCCTCAGCCAATCAGTGTGTGCAGCAGCGTCAAGTCCCCATCAAAGGAGTCTCAGGATGAATATTTTTGCCTTGGTGAGTGCAAACTGTATTCTCGGGGACGTGATGGCGCTGCTTATCTCCCACCCCAGCACAGGGAGTGGGGAGGCCTGGGGGGGATGTCACTCTGGGGGAGGTATTGGTGAGTCTGTTGGTGAGTCTGGTGTTGCTATTGGCGTTGTTATTGGTGAGTGTTGTTGAGTCATTAGTTGTTTTATGAGTCGTTAGGTGGCGGGTGTATCATTTGGGTTATTTATTTAGTTTTGTGGCGAGTTATTTTGAGTGTATTATGGTTTTAGTTTATTTTTTATTCTAATGATAGGTTAATAAGAATCCTGAACAATCAATGAGAGAGAGAGAGAGAGAGAGAGAGAGAGAGAGAGAGAGAGAGAGAGAGAGAGAGAGAGAGAGAGAGAGAGAGAGAGAGAGAGAGAGAGAGAGAGAGAGAGAGAGAGAGAGATCCATGACAACCCGACAAATCACCAATGTATGTAACCTTTGAAAACAGTCCTTATGCAAGCCAAGAGCGTACCAAGACAAGCTTTACGTAGAGGCTTGTAAGGGTGATTGTTCCTTGCAGATACGTGTGGAAGGGGAAAGGTTTACTGTATAACGTGATCCTCTCCTGTGTCTCTTCGTGTGCTGTAGGATAATGAGCTCGTGGCCTAGGGATTGCTGCTAAATCTCTCCGTCTGTTGTGGTTTCTGAGTAGGTTACCAATAATTTTTTTTTTTCGGTGTGGTACTTCAGGTTTGTGGGGCAAGGCGTGCTCTAGTGTCCTGATGCCCTCCTGTGACGTTGTTGCTCCTTTTTCATTAGTTTCATTCATTTATTCATTCGTTCGTTCGTTCACTTATTGATTGATTGATTTCATTATTCACTCGCTTTCTCGTTCATTCATTCATTGGTCCATTAAATAATTCAGCTTTTGGTTCGTTCATTCATTTCCTCACTCACTCACTGCTACTCTTGTCTGTTGTCGCAGCGACGGTGCAGCGGATTTTGTTTTGTTTTGTTTGTTTTGTTTTGTTTTGTTTTGTTCTCTAGGCTAGTATCATTTATGTAAACAAGAGAGAGAGAGAGAGAGAGAGAGAGAGAGAGAGGAGAGAGAGAGAGAGAGAGAGAGAGAGAGAGAGAGAGAATATTTGTTCGTTTGTTTGCTTGTTAGTGAGTGATTGAGTGAGTGGGTTAGTTAGTTAGTTAGTTAATTAATTAGTTGGTAGGTTTACTTAAGAAAAGGTAGATCCATTGTGATGAAGAATAAAAAAAGACAGAAATGAAAAAGAACACAATTTTCTTTCTTGCATGTGAACAAATGTAATATTAATATCCGTACTTTTTTGTTCTCTTAATATCTGTAAGCATGAAACAAAAGATGACGCAGAAAGAGATATCACAAAAGCGCTGGGAATTAACGACAGAAGCATTCACACACACACACACACACACACACACATTCCGTACATGATCAGTGTTAGCGTATGTACACTCGCAAAGCACAGTTCCCAACCCACCCAGGACGAGGCGGAGGTTCAGAAGTGAGGCCTTTCTAGACGGAGGCCCACGCTTTCACGGGGCAACACGCATGCTCGAACACTCTCCTGAAGCACTCACCGGTTTCGCCTGTGACATAGACTCCTGTATATTTTTGACTGTGGTTGTAGTGTGAGTTTGCCACAAGCATATATACTAAACAGTTGTCCCAGAAAGTTATGCAGTGTTTTAGACAATGTAAGTCATTAAGTAGATATAAGCAAGTGTACCTTTAAAGGAGTCTATTTTCTATAATGACATCTTATTGTGAAATCAGAATCAGACAACTCGTTCACCATTCACCTGCCACATCCCCAGCTCTTGGTCGCCTCGTCCTGGCTGGGTTATAGGAACTGTGAATTGCGAGTGTACCTTCTCTCTCGTTGCTGTTGTTATTGTGTGTGCATTGCGAGTGAACCTTACAGTATTTCAAGTGGTATAATTGACAGACACCAGGGAGCTTTGTTTTCACTTCAGCAAGATCCAGCGCTGTGCATACGTCAATATTAAGGGTTTTTAAAAAGTTTTCTTAGTTTTAGTTCTGCATTTCTTGTGTTTTAGCTTTTATATTTAAGGTTAAGATTGATAAACAAGAATAAACTGCAGGAATTAGTATTATTCACTTAAACATATTTATAGGTTTATGGACAAAAATAGTGTAATTTAACAGGTCAAATCCCAAACACCATTTTCCCATTATTTCATTTTATTTATTCATCATTATTATTTATTTTTTTTTTACACGAACTGTTTATATGGTGCCTGCAGGTGCTAATATATAGTATGAACCGAGAGTCGCCTATTCATTCCTACTCTCACCTCACTACTTGCCAACAGACACCGAATACAGGAAGGCGCCGGGGACACGAGAGGAGGGTTGCATTACAGTAGGTTACTGTTGTAATAGTACTCTTTGGCTCAGACACGCGGGATGATCGCTGTGTGGATTGTCGTGTTCCTCGTGCTGTTTCAATAGTTAGGTCGGGTATTTGTACTCAGGCAAAGTGGTGAATGGGGTGATGGAATGATTAACCACGCTTTTGGTTGTTACTTTGGGCAGAGAGAGAGAGAGAGAGAGAGAGAGAGAGAGAGAGGGAGAGAGAGAGAGAGAGGTAAACACTTCTCTAGCAGCTATGATAAACAATGCATGAATGAATGATGGCCTGAGTGATTGAATGGTTGGCTTTCAGTGGCGCAACAACAGGGTCATGCAAGGGACGCGTGATTTGCAATGAAAATACACTAGGAAGCACTAACTCTCTTCTCAGATGTCACGGTTACTGTAATTCATCGTAACTTAAGGACGAGCCTGGCGGTGTGAGCCATGGAGCATTCAATTATACATCACTAATCGAAAAAAAAAAAAGTGGTTGGTGTGTTGTATAAGTAATGTAGAATTCTTTATATTATATGACCACTAACGTAAAAAAAAACATCGGGTGTGGTGTGTTATGTCCAGTTAGTGTTTCATTCATGCCAAGTGCTTCTTATAGTGTAAATACTGCAGCTTTCTTTTGTACGTCACTAGCTTACTAGAAAATAAAAAAGCTGCCCGGTGTTATGTATAATGTATATGTACAATTACCATTTCATGCAGGCTAAGTGTGTGGTATTGTGTAGGAATAATGTTGCTTTGTATCGTGCATGACTAACCCACCAAAACCTGTCTGGTGTGGCGTGGTATGCAGAATTGTCATTTCATTCAGGCTAAGTGTTTGGCATTGTGTAAGTGAATAATATTGCTTTCTTTCGAACGTCACTAACTTAGCAAGGAAGTGTCCAGTGTTATGCGGGTCCTCTGTACAGTGGTGTCATATTGTACAAGATGTAGCACAAAGCATAACCAGATAACTACACCTCGCTCAGATAACTACACCCGCTCTTCTTGGTCTTTGTGGAACTCTGTATAAAGTACTTCACTGGGCCTTGTGTTAATTTGTACTCGACTTGTAAAGATGAGACTCGCGGTGCACTGTGCCATCACTGGATCAGCTGTACAGGTGTGACTCCATTCGTGTGACCTGTGTGGCAAATGAAAAGACTGAAAGCTTCTGTTATATATTACTCACTTACCAAGAAACTTTTCATTATTTCGTGCACATCTATATTTCTGTGCATGTCAGGTGTTTGTTGTGCTTCTTGTAATACTAAGAAACTGTCATTTGTTGCATGTGCCTACGCTTTTATTATGTTACTATTACCTGATTGTTATTACACTACTGCTGCTATTATTGCGCTGTTATTGCATATATCATGTAAATATTTCCCCCTCAGGTTGGGTGATATATCGCAGGGCACTAAATATTGACAATACCTGTTACTGTATTGTAATGCTAGACGAACACATCTGTACCTGGAACATTCGCGGAACATTCACTAATACAACAATGAGTAGGTTTTAGTATTTATGTCAGCGGTTCAGTTATCCAATGCCTGGTGTGGCCTCTCGAGCTTGGTGGAATGTTGTGGTGCAGCCCTGGAGCAGCATTTCAGAAGACTCCACGTAGAGCGAAAGTAATGATCGAGCAATTCCAAACTTTTCGTCCCTGTACGTACATTTATTTCTGCCCAGCGAGATAGATAAGAGTTCCTCATGTGTGATAGAAATGCAATATTATCTTGAACATTCAGCAGATTCACAGTTCTTCCTGTTATCTGTACGAGTATGCCTGCCTGTCTTTTAAAGGTATTCGGCATGATGCTGGAATGCAGAATTCCTATATTTACTCGTCCCCGCTGAGACCACAGGCAGGGAGACGTGCAGACAACGGGACAAAGTGTGTGTGTGTGTGTGTGAGAGAGAGAGAGAGAGAGAGAGAGAGAGAGAGAGAGAGAGAGAGAGAGAGAGAGAGAGAGAGAGAGAGAGAGAGAGAGAGAGAGAGTTGGGGTGTGTGTGTGTGGGTGTTCGAGACTGGCAAGGCGTCATGTCTCTCATTGATAACATTGATAAGTTCTTGTGTGTGTGTGTGTGTGTGTGTGTGTGTGTGTGTGTGTGTGTGTGTGTGTGTGTGTGTGTGTGTGTGTGTGTGTGTGTGTGTGTGTGCGCGCGCGCGCGGATGGGGGAGGGAGTAGTTCAGGAAATTGGAGTCGTGCGCACACACACACACACACACACACACACACACACACACACACACACACACACACACACACACACACACACACACACACACACACACACACACTGCTGGGGACATGGCAAGCTGACGCAACGATACATGGGTGCGGTGTGGAAGACGTGGCGTGCGAGGTGTGCAGGGACAGGTGTAGTCACCTATCTTCCTCCAAGTGGTCGTGAAAAAATAAATAAATAAACAGTAGCCATACTTATCAATGCTTATATTTATGATGATGTCGATGTGCAACTATTGGCAAGGGCACACAATGCCAAAAGGCCTACATTAACGCACGTATCGCCACTTCGTGAAGCAAGCGTGACTTCTGCATTGATATTTGTTACAGTAACTAATGGGTTATAACATAAGGCCGCACGGAAGAGGATGCTACACTGTTCTCCTCCTCCTCCTCCTCCTCCTTTTTTTAATCGCGCAGTAAATATATGGAATAAATTTCCTGCAGAAGCCATACACAGCAATTCTACTGAATCATCCTAAAATGAAGTAGACAAATATTTAAAAGCAAATCACCAACAAATTCTCTTCTTGTCTGAATAATTACTAAGTTCACTAATAAACTCTTATTTTACAGACACCAATTTTATTATAAAGTGTATTAACTTTCAGATAGGCGTATAGAGTTCACCGTAGGGTGAATAGTAGAACTTCCTTTCATCCTTTCCTATGAAAATTTCATGTCAGTTTTTCAATAATGCATGGTACTTTTCCTAACTATTTCCATGCCAGCGCAAGCTGGAGGGAGTGGTGGGTGGGGAGGAGCCTTCTGCTATGCTGTCCTGTCTCTCTTCCTTTTAGCTAGTTAGAAGTAGTTACCAAACAGCCTTGCAAGGACCAAAAGGTCTGTTGCTGTTTGGCTTTCCTTTGTATTCCTTTGTATTCCTCCTCCTCCTCCTCCTCCTCCTCCTCCTCCTCCTCCTCCTCCTCCTCCTCCTCCTCCTCCTCCTCCTCCTCCTAATCATCATCATCATCATCATCATCATCATCATCATTAACCTCTTCGATCCCACAGCAAGACAAAAATTCTCTCAACATTCTCTACTCCAATCTGTTGGTTGCTTATCTATTCCAAGCCACGCCAGCAAAATTTCTTATCTCTTCTCTAAGCATACTGCACACACACACACACACACACACACACACACACACACACACACACACACACACACACACACACACACACACACACACACACACACACACACACACACAGGACAAGACACATCACCAGTTAGTCAGTCATTCAGTCAGCAGCTCGGTGGGGACTCCCGGGCTATCAGTTATGCAGAGGAGGCGAGGCAAGGCACCGTTTTATTACCCTCTCTGCTTTAAACACTCGGCACCATTTCTTTTATTTATATTTTTCATTTTTAATTGTAGAAATAGAATTTGTTCATTGGGGGAGAGTTTTGTGGTGGAAGTTTTTGCAATGTATTCAGATCGTGCATGGTGTAAAGTTTTCCATGTGTGTGTGTGTGTGTGTGTGTGTGTGTGTGTGTGTGTGTGTGTGTGTGTGTGTGTGTGTGTGTGTCAAGCTGGGGGAGGCGAGGTAGTGTTGGTGGCGCGGGAACTGCAAGCACTTACTGATACTATGATGCCCTGATGCTGCGGGGGAGGAGGAGGAGGAGGAGGAGGAGGAGGAGGAGGAGGAGGAGGAGGAGGAGGAGGAGGAGGAGGAGGATGAACAATAGGAGGAGAAATTGAAACAGGAAAAAAAAAGAAAAGAGAAAAAATAAAAAAAGGAATAAAAAAACAAAACAAAACAAAACAAAAACATGACAAGTACAAAAAAGCAAAAAAAAAAAAAAAAAATAAAAAAATAAAAAAATACATAAATAAATAAAAATAAAATAATACCCCATAAGCAGTACTAACACACTACCAACCATCTCTCACCATCCAATATACCATCTGTCTACCTACCTGCCGCTTGCCTACCAGTCACTCCACCACCTTCACGTACCCACCACCTGAGGGAGGGGCAGTGGGTGTGCGTGGCAGGTGTGGTGGCTGCAGAAGTGATACCAGCTGGTGTTAATGAAATAGATACTGCGTTCGTGCCTAAGAGAGAGAGAGAGAGAGAGAGAGAGAGAGAGAGAGAGAGAGAGAGAGAGAGAGAGAGAGAGAGAGAGAGAGAGAGAGAGAGAGAGCTTGGAGGACCAGTGAGTGAGGTTAGAGGGAACGCATGAGAGAGAGAGAGAGAGAGAGAGAGAGAGAGAGAGAGAGAGAGAGAGAGAGAGAGAGAGAGAGAGAGAGAGAGAGAGAGAGTGCATAATGTTATCAGCTGGTGAGTGACAGGCCAGCTAACAGTCAGGCTGAGGTTGAGAGAGAGAGAGAGAGAGAGAGAGAGAGAGAGAGAGAGAGAGAGAGAGAGAGAGAGAGAGAGAGAGAGAGAGAGAGAGAGAGGTGGAAATGAGGGTTTCTCGTAAATGCATTAGAATGGCTTAGCTTGCTGACTCCTCCTCCTCCTCCTCCTCCTCCTCCTCCTCCTCCTCCTCCTCCTCCTCCTCCTCCTCCTCCTCCTCCTCCTGTCATTGTGTGCTAAATAGTGTAGTCCTTGCAAACAGTTCCCGAAGGGCCAAAATGTCTGCTGCTGTTTGTTCTTTCTTTTGTGTTACTTTGTTCCTCCTCCTCCTCCTTTGCTGATTGGCTGGATGTTGTAGTATTTGTTTATGTTCTGTAATGTACAAAATATACACATAGAGTAAATGTGTTGTATAATGATGTGCAATGTGTGTGTGTGTGTGTGTGTGTGTGTGTGTGTGTGTGTGTGTGTGTGTGTGTGTGTGTGTTCCAGTTCATGACAGTCGATTTTGTTCAGCTTTTTTTTTTTTCGTCACTTTTTTTTTTTTTAATTAATGTATCTCGGTATTCCTGTTTAACTTTGACGTTTTGGTAATCATTATATATTTTACCGTGTGTGTGTGTGTGTGTGTGTGTGTGTGTGTGTGTGTGTGTGTGTGTGTGTGTGTGTGTGTGTGTGTGTGTGTGTGTGTGTGTGCTGAAGGAGGAGGACCGCTGCGTGCACTCCTTAAAGGGGGGATGGTATTGCCTTGGAAACGTTATAGTATAGATTATATAAGCACCACCCACTTGTGTCTGTGTCGGAGGGGGGACGGGGGGTGGGGTTGCTATCTATAAATTTCTTGTTGCATTTCCAGACGATTTCATCCATTTATTTATGTTTTTGATTTTGTAACCGGGACCAATAAATTTCTATCTGCGTCTGTGTATTTCATGTATGTATGTAGTTCTGAACGTTGTATGTATGTACGCATGTATATGTGTATAGTTCTGTGTGTATGTATATGTGTGTGTGGGTCTACTGTGCCCCAAGAAATGCGCCACCACGGGGAGGAGAGAGGTGGGCGACCAACTAAGCCTGCACAAATATGAGGTCGACCATCTAAGCCCCACGTAAGAGTTCCACCAGAATGCTTGGCCGCGCTGTGGGCTCAGGACACAAAGGGATAAAAGTACGTATTGATTCATCATTTGCGACAGAATATGGACTTCTTTGACGAGCGTTGTACTGTACTCCGTTGAAATACTTGTAAAAAAAGTAAAGCCAGGGATGGGCGCAGAAATGAAGGGTTTTCTTTTCAGTTGTGTCCTTGTGCAGAGAAAAATAAGAATAAAAATTAAAGTAAAACAAATCATTATTAAATTGAAATAACTAAATTTATAAAGAAACAAAACATTGAAAATAAAATAAAATAGGTGAATAAATAAATAGGAAAAAAAAATCAATTAGGCATTATGACCTTATTCTTTACAACTTACTAACCTTTTTCTTCATTCAAACAACCAAACATGAACTAAAGATAACAAAGTCCAGTAGCAAAAAGTACCCTGTAAATAATCTAATTTTCCCCATTACTCCAAACAACACTGTGCCTCCCAAGACTTCCCCTCCCGCGGTAGTGTCACTGCTGAGGGATGGCGGGGCGGCGGTGTGGTGCCGGGACAATCAGGGCTCGCCAGGAATCATCACTCGAGCCTTGTATTCACCTTGGCCCGCTTGGTGACGTGTAACACTCGCATGGCCCTTAGCGTCTTTACGGCTTTAATGTCACTGCCGGCCTTTCATGTCCAAATTTATCTCATACGCCTAGAGAGTGACCCTTTCATTACACAGTGTTTCCTTTAATCGCCAAAAAGCTTTATTTAGACACATTTTCATACTGAGCTCTCATATATATACATCTGTGATCTAAAAAAAGGGACAAAATTAACTTCTTATTCTCTCTCCTTTCTCCTGTCTCCCCACGCAAGCAATTTTTACAGTGCTGCAGAGATTAGTGAAGGACGCCCATAACGGTAAAAGGGTTAATGTTGAGTGTTTCCATGGAGTTTCAAAGTGGGCATGACATCATCATCTATCCTTCAAGCCCTCGTCTAACCTAAGCCAGCCTTTCATGATCAGTTTAGTTTAGCCTTCAGATAAACTTCTCTAAAATTATTTATTGTTCCTAAAATAAAGCAAAATGTTACAAAATTGGTTACATTATCTTCTTACCAGATGCCAATACCTTTCCACTCCCTTGTTGTGCCTGGCGTGCTTGGAAGGTGCGGGTGGCCAGTGTGTGCCGGGCGTCCATGGCGTGGCGGCCTGTGTGGTACTGGGGAATGAGACAATGTGAAGAAGTGAGGCGCTCCGAAAGTTAGTGTGGCCTTCATTTCTTATCGGTCTGCATGTTTGTTTGTCTGTTTGTCTGTTTGTATGTCTGCTGTCCGTCTGTCTGCCTGTCTCTCTCTCTCTCTCTCTCTCTCTCTCTCTCTCTCTCTCTCTCTCTCTCTCTCTCTCTCTCTCTCTCTCTCTCTCTCTCTCTCTCTCTCTCTCTCTGCTACTACTACTACTACTACTACTACTACTACTACTACTACTACTGCTACTGCTACTGCTGCTGCTGTTGCACGTCTTAGCCCCTAGAACTAACATAATGATAGTTTCGATTTACTGCTGCCACTGTTGTTCTGGGTTTAGATGATGTTACTTGCCCAGTTGATGATGATGCTTGGTGTGCTGGTAGCGTGGAGGACTGTTAGTGAAGTGGTGATTCTGGTAGCTTGGAGGTCATGGGTATTAGGTTGATATAGTTGATACGTGCGAGTAAAAGACACGATGATGAGAGTTCTTCTTGATTTAATAGATAGATTGTACACACTTGATTCGAGATGAAATTATAACGTGACGATTGATTGCGGGCTGTATTTATCTAAGTGGATCGCAGGTGTTTTCCCAAAGGACTGAAAGTGGGTATGAAGTTCCTTTGAGAGGTAGAGGAGGAGAAATGACCAGGAAGGAAGACTCAGAACGAACACATGTACGCAGGTGTTTTCCCTAAGGACTGGAAGTGGGTGTGAAATTCCCTTGAGAGGTAGAGAAGGAGGAGAAGGTTAATTTAGAATAGACTGGCTGGCCATGGTACACGTGGGATGAATATATGAAATGGTGAATATGCATATATATAATAATAGTATTTGTTAAGACTGATAGATGATCCTGATGATGATAATGATAATGATAATAGTGAAAATATTAATAATGATCATAATTATAAAAAAAAAAATAATATAATAAAGGTAACAAAGATGACAAATAATTATTGTAACTGATAATAATATCAATAGTAATAAAAGTAATAGTATAACAATATTGAAAATTCCCTGGACATACTTCGCTCTCTTCTCTTTCATCTCTCCTCTTTCCTTCTCACTGTTTCCTCCCATCCACTCTATCATTCCATCACTCCTTTATCTCTCTTTATCTCTCCTTCACTTCTTCCGTCTCCCTTCCCTCCCTCTTTCCTCTTCTTCCTGTTTCTTTCGTTCTCTCTCTTCCTCTTCTCATCCATCTTCTAACTTTTTCACCTTTGCTTTGCTCTCCGCCTGCTTTTAGAGAGAGAGAGAGAGAGAGAGAGAGAGAGAGAGAGAGAGAGAGAGAGAGAGAGAGAGAGAGAGAGAGAGAGAGAGAGAGAGAGAGAGATAATATCGGACGTAGAGCGTTTGTGACGTAAGCAATAAATCAATAGGTTAGTTATTTTGTGGTGTTGTGATGATGTTGTGGTGTTGTGATGGTGTTGTGGTGTTGTGTGGTGTTGTGTTGTTTTGTGATGTTGATCTTATGGTTTTTTTCATTGGAGAAGAAGGGTGACTATTTCTCTCTCTCTCTCTCTCTCTCTCTCTCTCTCTCTCTCTCTCTCTCTCTCTCTCTCTCTCTCTCTCTCTCTCTCTCTCTCTCTCTCTCTCTCTCTCTCTCTCTCTCTCATTAATGTCCCTCTTTTTCCACCTGGTTCGTGTCAACACTTCAACACCAGAACTTGCACGTTCTGGGTCACGCTCAGTCGAAGTGGGTCACGCTGGGTCCTGTTTGGTGGGTCAGTAGGTCCTGTGAATATTGATTTGTGTATGAGTATGACGATAAGTAAAAAAAAATAAACAATGTAAGTATAAGTGTGTGTGTGTGTGTGTGTGTGTGTGTGTGTGTGTGTGTATGTGTGTGTGTAATTGTCAGTATGAGTAAGTATGGATGTAAAGGGTAGTGTGTTTGTGTATGAAGGTGTATAATTTTGATTGGTAGTATAACTTGACTTAGTATGAGTGAGTGAATAAGTTAGAGGTATGAAGCAGAGAAAAAAAAAGCTATTAACTTATTTATCTTTTCTTTATTTTATGTATTAATTTATTTACTTACCTATCAAAACTTAAACCAGTGCGTGAAGTGACAGGTAACAAAACACCAGTTCCAGCAAATGATGTTCCAGGAAGCCACGGAAAGCTTGCCCTTGTGAAAAACACCCTTCACTTGAAAACACTCCAGCCATTACCGCCGCGTGTGTGGTGTGTGTTCAGGGATTGGTT
>NC_087170.1:10733994-10746494 GCF_035594125.1 Scylla paramamosain | reverse complement strand
CCCTCATTAATGGTAAATGTAGCAAGGGCGGGTGGTTAGCTTGATAGAACAAGAGTGATATTTCAGGGAATCATGGGAGGAAAAATTGAGGTACAAATAATAGAGTTAGTAATTTGATAAAAAGAGTGAGGAAAAAAAAACTTCTATTCTGTATTTATAGCTGGAAAGCATTTTGTGTTTCGTGCTTTTGTGTATTTGTACTCTCTCTCTCTCTCTCTCTCTCTCTCTCTCTCTCTCTCTCTCTCTCTCTCTCTCTCTCTCTCTCTCTCTCTCTTGGTGATCTATATATAGCACTTTTGTTGATCTGTTATTCTAGTCATGGTTGCTGTGTTTGCGTTTTACTATTATTGCTGTTACTATTACTACCTCGTACTATTACCAATATTCCCAGTTTTTCATCCCTTTTATTGGTAAACTATTGAACTCCGCCTGCTTCTGTATCTCCTATGACTTGAACTCTTCCAAGATGGAGCTCTCAAGACAAATATCCTTGTAATTTTGAATATTCTGTTTTGGGAAGCATCTTCAGTGGATTTCTTTTTACAGTGTTTTTGTTGCCCTCGCCAGAACTGAAACTAAATATGTATTGTCATTTTCATTGGCGTCTGCATATCTGTGCCGTTATGTGCTAATCTTCTGCTTTCTTTACTTCCAGGCTGCCCTTTGTTGGTGAGTACCCGGCGTCGTAGTGCGTCCCAGAGAGAGAGAGAGAGAGAGAGAGAGAGAGAGAGAGAGAGAGAGAGAGAGAGAGAGAGAGAGAGAGAGAGAGAGAGAGAGAAGGGCTGGTTTCGGTGAGTATCATTACTAGTTGCACAGGAACTGCCACGTGTAGGCCTGAGGGCTCCTTGCAGCTTCCCTTATTTTCTGATGTTCTTATGTTCTTTATAATGACAGCCTTTATTATCAGCCAAGGACAAAATATATAAACATTTGTCATAAAAAAAAAGCTGCAGATCTGTTTAAAAGGGTCAAAGGAAACTATTGCTATTGTCTTGGTTACGACAGTGTTAGCTACTTACATCTCTCTCTCTCTCTCTCTCTCTCTCTCTCTCTCTCTCTCTCTCTCTCTCTCTCTCTCTCTCTCTCTCTCTCTCTCTCTCTCTCTCTCTCTCTCTCTCTCTCTCTCTCTCTCTCTCTCCACACGTCGTTTACTAGTTGAGGTCAATAAGTCACTGGATACATTAGTCATAACCCAACAGCCTCCTGGTGTCTGTTCTCATAATTGTCATGTGTTTTTTGTCGATTTTCGTCGTGTGTGTAGGGGGTGTATGCGTGTATGTTTAATATGTTTATTTGATTGATTGTTTGAATAAAATTATTATTATTATTATTATTATTATTATTATTATTATTATTATTATTATTATTATTATTATTATTATTATTATTATTTATTTATTTATTTATTTATTATTCGTGAGTGCGTGCGTGTGTGCGTTCATAACACCTGAACACCGTTGAGCGTGAGACAAACCGCGAATCAACGACTTAGACAAACAGTATGGACGGGAAAGTTAGGTACAGCATTGGCGCGGGGACCAGGAGGAGGAGGAGGAGGAGGAGAGAGTGGCGAGAAGGCAGAGTCACCAACACAACCAGAGGCACCGTTTATAATACACCTGTTAAAAAAAAAAACAGTTACTTTCCTGGTGCTTTTATCGTAACTCCTTGACCTACTGTAGACGGTTCATGCTCACACCACTGTTCCCTCCTTTACATGCACGAGGCGGGTCCTAAAGAGCTTCTCACTGATACCAGAATGATGCTCTACGACAGAAATAGGTAAGTAAATAAAAAAAAAAATCAGGTGTAATGAAAAATTTTTATTGGTTGGTGTGAAATCTATGGGAACTTTGCCCCTCTAAAATATCTAACCTTCGGGGAGTTGGTGAGATGAGACTGATTAAGAGGAAGTTGAGGTCAATTCCACATGTTGAGTTTTTCCCGATATAAACGTCATATTCCGGCTGGCCTTTAAACACACACACACACACACACACACACACACACGTGACATTTTTTTCTGTGTTGCTTGATAAAAAAGAAAAGGGAAACGTCATTAATTTGCCACCTGTACTCACCACCCTTCATGTGTTCCTTTGTCACGGCACTAGAGCATTAGTGTGTGTGTGTGTGTGTGTGTGTGTGTGTGTGGCGCCTGTGTGTGTACACGGTCTACTTGCGTCGCGGCACACTCGTTAATCATGCGCTTACACTTCCATTTCCTACACCTGGTCTCATTTTTCTTGTTTTATATCCGCGAGGACTCGAACTGTGCCGTGTTTTCCTGTTTTCCCTCCTGTATTCTTTTCCTCGTGTGATTTCTATGTCGTGATACTAGTAGTGGTGTGTGTGATTTCCTCTTGCCTGCTCCACGTGACATCTTGATGGTGAGGGATGGGTTGGCGGGGAGGAGCCTTGCACTGCTGTCCTGTCTCTTTGATTACTGTTTTGTATAGAGTTGTAAAGTGAGACGGCTTAGGAAGGATCTGTTTGTATATTGCTGCTTTGTATTCATTTGCATTGGTTTTTTTAATGGAGGCCTGACTTTTTTTAACCTTTTTCTTGGTTAATTTGTGGCGTCCGTGACTGGTGAATTAATTGGTTGATTCATTAGAGAAAGGATTTTAAAGTTCAAGGAAGCAATGTTGTGTTTTCTCATGTCGATTAGATCAGCTCGTCAGTTTAATTACGCTTCACTTCAGTGGATGGAGTTTTAGTTAGGCTGTGTCTTCTTCGGTTTTAAAATTGATTGGCTGATTCCAAGATTGATTGTCTTAAGGTTTGATTGATTGATGAACTGATTGCTTTAAAGATTCAAAGGGACGAGAGTGAATAAAACCCACACTTTCCTGAATTGGCTTTGTGTCCTCTTCGAATTGAAGATTGACTGATTGATAGACTAACTGGTTTTAAATGTTAATAGAAAGACGATAGTATAGAAAACCCTACACTTTCTTGAAATAGCTTTGCGTCTATTGATTGGTTTATAGATTAACCCTTTCACTGCTATTTGGCACATCTCTTTATTAATTACTAACCTTTCAGAAACATTTTTTCTTGTTCCACAGCCACTTGCAAACATTGTACTGCCTAGAAATTGCAAAATGCACTCTTTTTATGTCCCTTCCCTTCACGTACATGCACATAAAGATTCCATACATTGCCTTTAGCGTTGTGAACTGTTGCACATCACACTGAAAGGTTAACTGATAGACTGACAAGAATAAAGCGGTGTGTCCCAGGCGGCAGTGTCCTCATGTTGCGTCCTTTTCCGGATGTCCTACTTAGTCTTCTCTGCGAGGCGGGGCGGCGAGGCGAGGGAATGCTTGCTCAGGGACGCACGGGACTTCACCTGCTCTACTTCTGCTCCTGTTTTTCGCTCCTCTTTTTATTCTCTGCTACTCCATCCGGTCTGGTTACCTACTTTTCTTCTCTTACTTGTATTATTTGATCTTGCTCATTTGTGTTGGCCTTATTCTCTTCCTCTTTCTTTCTTTTTCTCTTCCCTTCTCTTCTTTCTTTTTCTTTTCTTTCTTTCTTTCTTTCTATCTTTCTTCTCTTCTTCCTTTGTTTCTTTCTTTGTTCCTTTTTTCCTTTCCTTTTCTTTCGTTTTCCTTTTTCTTCGTTCTCCTCTCTGTCTTCTATACGTTTACTGTCATTTTTTCCTTCCTCTTCTACTCTCTCTCTCTCTCTCTCTCTCTCTCTCTCTCTCTCTCTCTCTCTCTCTCTCTCTCTCTCTCTCTCTCTCTCTCTCTCTTCGTCTTTTTAACCCTTTTCTCTGTGGATTATCGCTACTGTATTCCCTATCTTCTATCCTCGTGTCCTTTTACTTTCTCCTCTTCTATTTTTCCACTAGTTAATGGTCTCTTGTTATTTTCCGCCTGCTATTTATTTTATTTTTAACTTTTATTGCACGTTGGATTATTTTGCCTTACATTCCTTACGTCCTCCCTCATCCCTATTATCATTTCTTTTTCCTTTCTGTCCGTCCTTGTTTTTCCGTCGTAGATTCTGGATGCCATCTTTTTTCTTCTTTCCTTCCACGAATTCTGTTTGTTCCACCTTTTTTTTTCCTCTCTCTCTCTCTCTCTCTCTCTCTCTCTCTCTCTCTCTCTCTCTCTCTCTCTCTCTCTCTCTCTCTCTCTCTCTCTCTCTCTCTCTCTCTCTCTCTCTCTCTCTTTATCTTTCTTTTTCCTGTCACTCACCTTTGTTTGGATTATGTTTAGTATCTTCAGTCTTTTCCTCCAGTGCCTTCCTTTTCTTTTTCTCTCATTCCTTGTTTTCTATTGGATCTACTAACTTCCATCTTTTCTTTTAATTACTATACTGTTTTTCTTTCTTTTTCCTCCCTTGTATTTTCCTGTTTCCCTTTCCCCTCGGCGGCGGCTCCTGGTCCACACCTCCGCTTCCTTGCTTTTATTCAGCTTCCCTTCGCGTTTGTTGTGTAGCACCGTGGGGTCGTTGGCCTCACTCACCCTCATCCCGCCCTTCCTCCTCCCACGGACGCTGCCGCCTCTCTCATCCCGCCTCTCCCTTCACCTTCATCCCAGCTCTGCCTTCTCCTTCATCCCTTCTCTTCCTTCTTTTTCATCCCACTTCTCTTCTTCATCCCTTTTCCCTTCATCCCTCTCCTTCATCTCTTCCTTCATCCCGCTGCCTCCTTTATCTCTTCTCTTTTATGCATGTCTCTCCTTTCCCCCTTCTCCTCTACCCAGCCTCTTCCTTCTCCCCACGTCCATCGCTGCCTCCTTCCCCTTCAGATCTCACAGGCGCCTCACCTGAGCAGTCTGTCTGAACGTAATGCGCGGCCACCCCAAGTACTGGTGTAATTTCACGTTAGTTAATCAAGTAGGAATTAATGCGTCGACTAATGAGCTGCTTTGTATTAAGGGCTCCGCAGAGACCTAACTCTTTCAGTGCGATACGAGACAATTAACAGTACCTGAAATCTTTATAAGCATCCACAAGAAAGAATAGATTTTGCAATTTCTACTCAGTTTTAAGATTAGAGGTGGCAGTAGAACAAGTAAAGATGTCTCAGAGTGATTAGTTGTTAAGGCAATACCCATGCACCAAATATCAGTCAAAAGCTTAAGCGTTGGGAATGTGAGAGATGGAAGTGATTGGTAAGACTGCTTTTTTGTGTGGGCGTGACATCGTGACATCACTTCGCCTAACTTCCGCATCTGTTCTTTATCTACGCTACCATACAGTTAGTGCGCATAAGAACATAAGAACCTTTAAAAAAAAAAAGATAAAAAGAAGCTGCAAGAAGCCGTCAGGACTACACGTGAGTACCCCTGAAGGAAGGACGAACTGCAGCACACTTGTTGGTCCTTACGAGGTTGTTTGTGACAGATACACTATTGAATCTAAAGGACGTAGGATAGTACTGCCGAAGGCTCTTCCCTGCCCACTGTTCCCTGTTATATCCTCCTCCACGTGGCATCACTAGTGCAAATAGGCGTTCTTTGTGATAAGCTACACTAAGGTAAGGAATGTAGGATAGTAAAGGCGAAGGCTCCTCCCTACCCACTGTTCCTTGTCCCTTCCTTCTCTTGGCATCACCTTCTCACTAATTCAGACAGACTCTCTTTGCTGCTGTGTTCTCCGTCTCTAAGGAAAAGAGGACGAGAATGGGAAAAGAAGAAGAGTCACAGTGGATAAGTGTGGATGAAGAAGAAATTTTTAAAGATATGGTAAAATGACTCACTAGTAGCGTTTCAGCATCAAGATTGCAATAGGATCAGAAAGGATTATGGAAGGGCGCAACTTCTCCTAACGAAAAACTGCTGTGAGGTAGGATCGAAGTCTCAGCCTGTGTACCATCAGCATAGCAGTGTACCAGAGAGCCAAGGTGTGCCCCGTAATTAGTGGATTAAAGTACCTTTGGGAGACGAGACTAAATCAAAGAAGAGGGACTGAATAAAAAGGGAAGATGGAGAGAGAGAGAGAGAGAGAGAGAGAGAGAGAGAGAGAGAGAGAGAGAGAGAGAGAGAGAGAGAGAGAGAGAGAGAGAGAGAGAGAAAAAGACTGAATTAAAGGGAAGAGGATAGAAATGAAAGAGAAGAGAAGGAAAATAATGAAGATTAACGGAAGACAGAAGAAAGGAAAGTAAAGAGTGAAGAGGAAAGTGTGGAGAGGGGACCAAGATAAAGAGGAAAGAGCGGGAGAAGAAAAGTCAAGAGGTAAAGAAGGAACACGGAAAAAAAAATAGAAGAGAAGTGAGTAAAGAAAATAATGAGGATAAAAAATGGAAAGGAGGACGAAAGAAAATAATAATATGATGGAGAGGAAAATAAAGATGACCGAAGGAGAATGATAGAAAATAGAATAAGATGAAGGGAGAAAGCACAGAGAAGGTGAAAATAGAGAGGTAAGAGTAATAGATGGAAGATAAACAATGTAAAGAAGAAACAAGAGAATAAAAGACAAATAAAATGAAGAAGAATAGATAATAAGAATAATGATAAAAAAAAGGCAGTAGGATAAAGAGAAAGGGAGGAAGGTTAAAAAGAAAAATGGGATAGAAAAGGAAAAGGTAAAGAAGAAAATAAGCAATGTACATAAGGAACACGACAAAAAAGAGTGGAAGAGGAAGAGGAGGAAGAACACATGGAAGAGAGGGAAAGAAGAGAGTGAATGAAAAAAAAGAAAAATTGAAAATGAAAGGTGAAGGAAAAATAGTCAAAATAAGAGAGAGAGAGAGAGAGAGAGAGAGAGAGAGAGAGAGAGAGAGAGAGAGAGAGAGAGAGAGAGAGAGCTATAGGCAGAAGGAATAGGGGAGAGGGGAGTATAAAAGGCACAAAGAAAGGGGAAAGGGCACCTGGGGACACAGGGTGACGGGGACATCCGGGTTACGAGTGTCCCGCGCCCCGCAGCCTTCCCCAGACACACATTTATCGAGCCACACCTGGGGGAGGCTGTACACCTGGCTTAGGGGCTCAGGGTAAGGGGCTTGCAGTACACCACCACACCCGTCACGTCTTTGAGCCTGCGTACTGCATCGCCTGAGGGAAGCTGCAAGAAGCCAGCAGGTCTACGTGTGGCAGTCCCTGTATGAAACACACCCCGCTTATTTCCACCTGTCATATCCATCAATAAATTTGTCTAATCTTCCTTTAAAGCTCCCTAATGACTCAGCACTAACAACCTGATTGTTAAGTCCATTCCATTCATCTGCTGCTCTATTTGGAAACCAATTCCTTCCGATCTCTTTCTCGAACCTAAATTTTTCAAGCTTGAACCAATTATTTCTTGTGCTATCGTGATTACTGATCCTGGGAATTTTGCTTACGTCACCCTTGTCATATCCCCTATACCACTTCAAGATTCTCAGGGTCAGTCATCAAGATAGGACAAGAAATAACGAGTTCAAGCTTGTAAAATTGAATTTAAAAAGAGATGGGCATGTAGATGAATGGAATAGACTCAGTAATAAGGTTGTTAGTGCCGAGTCATTAGGGAGCTTCAAAAGAGGATGAGGTAAATTCATGGATAAGGATGGTAGATGGAAATAGGTGTATTGCATGCAGGGATTGCCACGTGTAGACCTGATGGCTTCTTGCTGCTTTCCTTATTTTCTAATGTTCTTATCTTCTGATCTTCTAATCTGTGTCCGTGTTTGTGGGAATGAGTGTATCGGTTCCCTGCGTGATGGCGTGTTGTATGATTAGGTTTTTAGTCCACCGTTCACTTGACATCCCGGTACAAACTCATGCGTCTCCCTGCAGAACACAACACTCCATGAGATAAGACATAAATAATAAACATGGCTAATATAACTATATACACTCTCGCAAAGCAGTGATGCTATATACTGTTAAATGTTTCACACACACACACACACACACACACACACACACACACACACACATTAATAAGTGAATACGATAAAATAAAGTAACTGACTAATTAACTAAACAACTGCGGTAACCCTAAAGTAAAAGAAGACAAAACATGACAAGAAGAAACAAGAAAAGAAGAGTGAAATAATATAAAAAAAAAAAGAGAAAGAAGAAAGATGAGATAGTTTTTTTTTCTTTTTCTTTATTACGAGCGAAGCGAAGTTCACAATGGAGGTTGGAGTTTCATTTTGAGCGGCCCGGCCCGACCTGACCCGATCATGACGCTAATATTTAATCAAACGCTAATATTTCCGGAACTACGCGGCCGATTGTAGCGAAATTAGCACCATATGATAGCACAACTTTATCAATTTTATATGATATAGGTGTCATCTCTTCTTTTGCGTAAAGTCAAATCGTAACTTGCAAATAGTAGAACTCTGTCAAAAATGGGATTTCTTAAGTCAATTTTCACCAGCTTATTTTTGTCTCATTAAGATCTGACACTTACCATTGAACGCAGAATGAAATCTTCTATCCAGTGGCATACAGGACACTCATTCAGCTCTCGCAGAGTTCTGAGCTGGAATGATTTTTTTATATATTAGGCTAGGTGCTATGTGGCCGGGCTGCCTGTAACGTTATTCAAACGCTAATGACTCCGTAACCACGCGGCCGATCGTAACGAAATTAACACCATCTCATACCACAACTCTGTCAATGTTATGTGGTATAGGTTTCATCTGTTCGGCGAAGTCTGTGGCTAACTTGCAAAAAGTAGAAAGGTGTCGGAAATCGGATTTTGTAAAGGGACTGGCAGTGTTCTGCAATTTTTACAAATTTCTTTTTTTTGTCTCAACGATACCGGATACATATTATTGAATGCAGAATGAAATTACCTATCCAGCGGTATATAGAACAGCGATTGGCTTCTCGCACAGTTTTTGAACTGGAGTGATTTGAATATTAAGCAAGTGCGGTGTGTGCACGGTGCTGAGATTGCCGCGAACTTTTCAACTAATGAACTGATAAACTTCAGATTTTGTATTTAATAACATTAATATGAGTTATAACGAAAAAAATATTTCAGATTTCCAGCACTATTCCACATGTGCTTCACTCGTCAGTCGCCTTCCTAAGCATTTTACTAGTGCTAAACCAGTATCCTAATGACAAACAGTTACAAAACCGTGTATCATCTTGGTTCCGGTATAACTAACAAACTGACCAATAAACTAACTAATTAACGAACTAACCTAACCCAACCTAACCAAACCCAACCCAACCCAAACCAAACCAAACGAACGAACCAATCAAGAATTAAGAGATAAAAGTCGTATCTGCTAATCATCTCAGTGTGCAGCATCACCATTTCTTCTTACTGGTTAGTGTGGAGGTCTTGACACCACGATGTATCAGTCTGCTAGTCTGTGCATTCATTTCCTCTTGATTTATCGACGTTACTCCTTAGGGCAAGTGTATCTCCCCCTCCCTCTCTCTCTCTCTCTCTCTCTCTCTCTCTCTCTCTCTCTCTCTCTCTCTCTCTCTCTCTCTCTCTCTCTCTCTCTCTCTCTCTCTCTCTCTCTCTCTCTCTCTCCTCCATAAAGTTGCATTGCAGTTCCGTTTTGATGTCTTTTTTTTTTTATGGTAATACTGCTTTAGGCCTTTTGATGTGTTTTATTTGATATACTGCTTTGATAATGTACATGAATGTTTTGTATTTCTGAGTGTGTCTTCATTATGGTCTCCTTGTTCCTGGGCTTGAGAATTACCATCAGTCCACCCCTCAGTCAATTCATCTATCAGTCAGTCAGTCAATCTCTTCTCCATCCTTTTTCCTCCCCCATTTTCTTCTCGCTTCCTCGTCTCGTCGTAAGCATTGCGTCACGTACACTTTCCTCATTTCTCTCTAACCTCACCTTCCTTTCATCCTCCTCTTATTTGCTTCCCTTCCTTCTCCTCTCTTACCTCCCACGTCTTGGAAAATATGTCATACACATCTTCTCCTTCCTCTTAAGCCTTACCTCCTTTTCTCCTTCCTTTTCCTCTTCCCTTTCCCCTCCTCTTTCTACCTCCCTTTCTCTCCCCTTACCCAGACATTGACGGCGAAGGCTTCCAGTACTATCCTGCGTTGTCCCCTCCTCCGGCTTCTCCCCTCTCCCCTCTTCCCTCTCCCCTCCCCTCTCCTCCCCTCGTCAGAAGGCCGCTGCTCAGTATGCCTCTCGCCTCCCCTCGGGTAAACTGGCCTTGGTTTGTGTTTCTTCCCCTCAAGCTGCCTTTCGCCCTCTGATCGCCGAGAGAGAGAGAGAGAGAGAGAGAGAGAGAGAGAGAGAGAGAGAGAGAGAGAGAGAGAGAGAGAGAGAGAGAGAGAGAGAGAGAGAGAGGAAAAGTTGGCTTCTTCATTATGTCTGTTATTTCAAGTCCTTAAGTGGATGATTGATTTTCGTGGAGGAGGAGGAAGAGAAGAGGAGGAGGAGGAGGAGGAGGAGGAGGAGGAGGAGGAATACAAAGGAATACAAAGGAAAGAACAGACAGCAACAACCATATTGGGCCTAACCAGACTGTCTGTGTGACTGTGTTACCACTACAGGTTCTATGAGTAAGAGGTTAAAGGCCAGTAATGGTCAGGGAAGCAACACCTTGCAGCACAGAGGGAGAAACACTCATACAATGTAACAGGAATGCTTGAAAGAGAAGAATGTTACTCTATCCAATACTATATATATAAATAAAAAAAAATATGCTAGATCGAAGTACTACGTTGGTTGAGGTGCTTATCTAACTTGTACTTAAATGTTTCAAAAGTGTTGCTATTTACTACTTGTGTTGGGAGGAACCTCCAGATGTTAAGAATGTTCCAAATGTTAAAAAAAAGAGGCTTTGGCTTCGTCAGATCTGAATTGTTTATCTATGATATTTAAAAAATATATTTCTAGCGGTGTTTGCTTGGTCAATAATTACATAGTTGTTAATATTAACGTTATCAAACCCTCGACACATTTTGAATATCTCCATCGAATCCCCCTCGCATCCTACGCTTCCCTAAAGTGAACAAGTTGAGCTCTGTCAAACGCTCCTCATATGGCTTGTCTCACACTCGTGGATCATCTTTGTAACTTTTCTTTGCACCCTCCCCAGCTTGTCTCTGTCTCTCCTACAATGAGTTGACCAGAACTAGATGCAGTATTCAAGATGAAGTCGGACAAGAGCACTGAACAAACTGATAATTACTCTTTCTGACTTGAATTCGAAGGTCCTCCCAGTAAAACCTAACCAATTTATTCTGAAGATGACAGCATCAAAAGAACTACTTATTTCAGTAATCTGCTCATGTTGTCTATTATCAGTGGAAATATTACTTACCAGAGATCTACAAGTAAGACCTATAATGGTTTTCTTAGAGCGAATCTTTAACTGTAAGAAGACTGAATCTGTATTGTTTATTTTTACTGTCTCAGGTTTCGTTGGCTGAGGACTGGCTTTCACTAAGAACAGTACGCCTCCTATACTAACTATATATTACATAACCCATCACGTTATATCCACCAAGAAAATCTCAATTTGCCGAGTTTAACCAGGACTCAGTAATGCCAATAATATGAGTGTCATCTAACGCTGCTTGGGTTTCTAAATCTGAACATTTATTTCTCAGTCTGCAAGCGTTAATCATGCAAGCTTTAATTAGGTTACACGTGGAGATCGGGAAGAGGAGGAGGAGGAGGAGGAAGAGGAGGAGAGTATGGGTCAGAAGCGAAGTAGGGAAGGATGGAGGAAGGGAGGGAAGGGAGGAAAAAAATAAAGGGAAGAGGAAGGGAATAGGTCTTGAGAGAGAGAGAGAGAGAGAGAGAGAGAGAGAGAGAGAGAGAGAGAGAGAGAGAGAGAGGGGGGGGGGTTAGAGGGAGGAAAGAAGGGAATGATATGCGAGTTAAGAGGAAGAGGAAGAAGGAAATGGAGAGGGGAAGAGGGGAAGCAACGAATGAGGAGGAGGGGAAGAGGAAATAGTATTTATGAAAGAGGGAAAGGAGAAGAGGTGGGATAGGAATAACACGTAGAGGAGAGAAGGATAAATAGGAGGAAAAGGGAGAAAAAAGAAAGAACATGAAAAAGGATGTAAGAAAACGAAGAGAAAGAAAAATGTAAAGAGAAAAATGAGAGAGAGAGAGAGAGAGAGAGAGAGAGAGAGAGAGAGAGAGAGAGAGAGAGAGAGAGAGAGAGAGAGAGAGAGAGAGAGAGATAGTAACAAAGTGAATAGGGAGGAAATTGAAAGCGAAGAGTAAACAGGAAGTAGACAGATGGAGAGGAGATGAGTAGAAGCGACAAGGAAGTGAAGGAAGAGGATAAAAAAAAATGAAAAAAAAGAGATCAGAGATAATGCTAATGAAATAATTAAAGGTAAACAGATGTAATGGATTTTGCAACACCACCAGCAGCAATAACATGAACAACAGTAACGATAATAATAATAATAATAATAATAATAATAATAATAATAATAATAATAATAATGATAATAATAATAATAATAATAATAACAGCAACAACAACAACAACAACAACAACAACGACAACAACAATTTAATGATAGTATTTGATATTTCATAATTATCATAGACTTAGAAGAGCAATACTATTAAAAATAACAATACTTTA
>NC_087170.1:10706494-10728994 GCF_035594125.1 Scylla paramamosain | reverse complement strand
CTCTCTCTCTCGTCAGGTGGAAAATGTATAGAGAATAATGTTTAATGTTTCAAGAATGGATTCTGTTAGTGTTGAACAAATGCATTTTCAATAGATGCAGGATAGGTAGCGGGCAGAAAGAGAGAGAGAGAGAGAGAGAGAGAGAGAGAGAGAGAGAGAGAGAGAGAGAGAGAGAGAGAGAGAGAGAGAGATCCCCACCCTTTCTCTATGGCTTGATGATAAAACATAAAGAGGCATTGTGAAGAACCCCCTCTCTCTCTCTCTCTCTCTCTCTCTCTCTCTCTCTCTCTCTCTCTCTCTCTCTCTCTCTCTCTCTGTCTCTCCGTCCCCATCAAACAAGGGAAAAACAGAAAGCAGGTCACGTGTGCACCGGGACAGAGAACACTGCTGACAAAAGACGAGAGAGAAAGAAAATAACTCACTCGCACTTCATCGCTCTATATTTTAGGACACAAGACCGATACAGACGCCCACACCACCAACCTGCAGAGAGAGAGAGAGAGAGAGAGAGAGAGAGAGAGAGAGAGAGAGAGAGAGAGAGTAAGGAGGTAAAGTGATGACGTCAATGTGAGTTTCATACAGTATTTCTCTCTCTCTCTCTCTCTCTCTCTCTCTCTCTCTCTCTCTCTCTCTCTCTCTCTCTCTCTCTCTTGTATTTCGCTTCCTTGGCAGCGCGTAACTTTATCTGGCAAGGCGAAGGAAATAAAGAGACTCTTGAATAATAGTTAATGGTTAATATAGTTGTTAGATCATTGATACGGTCTTGAGTACGTAAGCTCTTTTTTTGTTTATATAGGGAATTTTAAAATGGATGACTTGTGTAAGGTAAGAACATATGAAAAAAAAAAAAGAGCTCTGAGAATTCACAGGATGCAAATTTCCTCGTAATGATCAACATGTCTGGTGCTGTTTGATCTTCTGTTTTTGTTTGTGACGATGTGTTTCACCATCATCACAACTTACGTCATTTGTGTCATCTCAAACTATAAAGAATTGATTGTCTGACTGGCATGGTTCCTGAATTGTACATATTTTTTAAGACTCAATTGAACTGACGAAGGACACAACGAATTGGGGAAAACCCGCTCAGCTTGCATAAGAACACAAGTAAGGAAGGGAAGCTGCAAAAAATCGCCATACCTACACGTGGCAGCCCTTGCATGAAACACACCTTTCTATTCCCACCCATCATCCTCATCCAGAAACTTACTGCTCCCAGAAAGTCAAAAAAAAGTCAGTATTGTTTTGGTTGGCATCCCTGGTGTCGCCTTAGCGGATCACTCGTCTATGGGCCGTACTTCGAAACGCTTTACTGTCTCACCACAACTATTTTTTTTTCAAAGGCCGTGGAGATGATTAGCCGAGTCCTCAAGAGTGTTTGTCTTGTTAAAAATGTAGAAATATTATTAATCTTTGACTAGAAGCCCCCAAAAAACCTTAAAATCCTTTGTAATTTCAACTAGAGCCTTTTGAATGTAGTGTAGGTGCGGCGTAGAAGTGTTTAGAAGTGTTTCAGAATATACACGTATCTCTTACCTTCTTCCTCTTGTGTTACACCCATCACCCGCTTGTTTCCCTTCACTGAGTCAATCGCTTGTACTCCCAGGTGGTGCAAGGTATACAATCGAATCCCTTTGTTTGTAACGAGGTGAGTGACATCAGCTCGAATGACACTAATAAAGACCATCTTTTTGACCCTCCTTCGCGAACCAGGCCGTGCATCCATTAGGTATTGAGGACACTGGCAATGGCGACTCTGTGCCTTGGCGTGAGTGTGTCAGGTAGGGCGGCCAGTGTCGTGGTGATGCGTGAACAGTACAGTAAATGTGTTGTTGCTTGTGCGAGTAAGTTGGTGTGATGCCTCTGTTTGTGTTTTTAAGGAATGCGTCGACGAGAGGGGACTGACTGACTGATTGGTGGGTTGAGTGACTAACTGACTGACTGGCTGACTGACTAACTGGCTGACTGACTGACTGAATGACTGACTGACTGACTGACTAAATGAATGAAGGAATGATTGATTGACTTGTTGGGTGACTGAGTGACCGGCTGACTGACTGACAGACTGACTGATTGACTGATTGATGGGTTAAGTGATTGACTGACTGGCTAACAGACTGACTGATTGATTGAATGAGTGATTAATTGATTGACTGACTGACTGAGTGACTGACTGACCGACAGAATGACTGATGGATTATTTGACTGATTGATTGAGTTACTGACCGTATGAATAAGGGAACGACCAACTGATTGATAAATTGACTTAATACACCAGAGCAATGATCCCTTCCACCCACGCTGTTGATAAAAAAAAAAACAAAAAAAAACACGTGTAGAGCAACAACACCCACACACGTACCATCATGTCAAATCAGGATAAAACATCACAACATGTAAAAAACCGTCAAAAGAAGTAAGGAATGAAACAAAACAACAAAGAGAGCAGTATCAATATGTTCACTGTCTTTCCTGACGTCACCACTGTCACTTGAGCCGGTGTGGAATGAGGATGTCTTGGGGGCGTCTTTAACTTACCTGAGGCATTGGATTACCTTAGCTGAACGAGGGCGTGTCTTCGGGGAAACCAGCTGTGAGTGTTGGCTTGTCCTTAATGCTGCTCCTTTGAAACTACACCCCGCTTCTCTTTATTTGGTGTACTCGTTTACTTAACACAATGATGAATAGATGAGAGAGAGAGAGAGAGAGAGAGAGAGAGAGAGAGAGAGAGAGAGAGAGAGAGAGAGAGAGAGAGAGAGAGAGAGAGAGAGAGAGAGAGAGATTAATGTCTGTTTCTCTTCCAGCTCGTTTGTTGTTTGTCAAATGCTTCTCTCGTTACAATTTATGAAGCCTGCTTGTTGTTGTTGTTGTTGTTGTTGTTGTTGTTGTTGTTGTTATTGTAGATGATACGAAAAATAAGGACAACAACGACTCTCTCTCTCTCTCTCTCTCTCTCTCTCTCTCTCTCTCTCTCTCTCTCTCTCTCTCTCTCTCTCTCTCTCTCTCTCTTTTTCTTTTTCTCCCTCCCTAAATCACACACACACACACACACACACACACACACACACACACACACACACACACACACACACACACACACACACACACACACACACACACACACACACACACACACACACACAAGGGTGCTAAAAATAGACATCTACACCCACACTGTAACACCAAGCTGAGCCACGGATTATTAATTTTGGATTGTGAATAAATTTGATGGGAATTCGGGGCACTGGTGATGGCAACACTAGTGATTGGTAGTGGTGGTGGTGGTGGTGCTGGTTGTGGTGAGGAAAATGGTGATGGCTTTTTTTTGTGGTGATTAAGAAGGTGATCTGTGGTGCTGGTGGTGGTGATGATGATAATGGTGATTGGCATTGATGATGATGATTGCGAGGGACTGTGATTATGGTAGTGATGGTAGTGATGGTGGTAGTAGTAGTGATAGTAATAGTTGTGGCGATGGTGGTGGTAATTGTGGTGATGGTGGTGGTAATGGTTGTGGTGTTAGTGGTAGTGATAGTAATAGTTGTGGTGATAATGTTGGTGGTAATGGTTGTGGTGATGGTGGTGGTGGTGGTAATGGTGCTGGTGTTGATGGCATTGTTTTCATGGGCATCCTAATTACTGTGTGAATGGTGTTGAGAGTCTTAAGATTAATTAGCTTCTCAGGATAACAAGAGGAAGAGGGATTGATGTTGGTGGTGGTTGTGGTGATGGTGGTGGTGGTGATGGTGATGTTGATGGCAATGATTGTGGTGATGATGGCGATGATTGTAGTAGTGATGAGGGAGTTGTTTTCAGTGATAGTGATAATGATGATGGTGGTGATGATAGTGGTGATGGTGATGAGTGTAGTGCATGGCATATTATCACTATAGGTGTTATTTCACTGGTGGTGATGCTGCTGTTGGTGTTCATAATGGTTCTGGTGATAATGATGGTAGTGATGGTGGTGATAGTGATAGTGATCGTTGTGGTGGTGGTGGATGGTATGATATCAGTACTGTCTGTATTTTTTTCATTGGTAGTGGTGATGGTGGTGGTGAACATGGTATGGTGTTGTTAGTGGTGGTGGTGGTGGTGGTGGTGGTGGGAAAGTAGATTACATTATTAATATGAAGAACAGACACCAGGAGATCTATTATTAATGGCCTAAGAGCCTTCCCTTACATACATACCTACATACATACATACACACATACGTACATACATATACACATACATACATACATACATATTCTCTCATTCCACGTGCTCGGTACTTTGAGATCACCTTGAACTGTTTGGAAGCCCAGGTAAAGTACATTCTACGACACCTGGTCTTCACAATTCACGTTTACATAACCAAGAGAAATGAGACAGACTACTCAGGCATGACCGCTTACCACGAGAGATGCTAGGTTTGTGTCAGCAGCTTATTGACTTCAAAGGAACGAAGCAGTTTTGTCTGTGATGATTTTCTGGTAGTTTTAGTTGGAGTGCAAAGTCAGGCGTTGTTCAAACAAAAGGGGAATACTAGAGCTGTCACAAGAGATGCTGGATTTCTGCTATCAGTTTATTGAATGGAAGGAGCGAATTAGTTTTGTCTGTAATTATTTTCACGTGGTTTTAGTTGGAATACAAAGTCAGGCTGCCGCACGTGTTCAAACAAGAGGGGAACACTGGGGCCGATCAGCGGGGTAGGAGGATCGCTCACTGGCGCTATCGTGCTGGTGTGTCCACAGGTGGGAAGATTACCGCGCCCCAGTTCGTGACACGGAGTATGCCAGTTGATTCCAGCTCACCGACCCTCTCTCCATGTTAGGTTTGCGAAATTAGCCTTCTTGTATTTTTACGTGTGAAGTAGGCCGGCTGAAGGTTAAGAATCAAGAAAAGACCGCTCTATGCTATTATTTGTTACTTGTGTGCTGTTGGTTTGTCGCAATAAATGTATGTACTTGAACTACTACTACTACTACTACTACTACTACTACTACTACAACTACTACTACTACTACTACTACTACTACTACTACTACTAATAATAATAATAATAATAATAATAACTACTGAGTCTTTTCAAGTTATTTACATAATCAGTTCACTCCGGTCAGAAGTTAAGGACATTGAAAATTATAATGTTTATGCGTTTATTTTATTGATACGAAAGAGTTGTAACGTGTTTGCCATACGCTACAATACAACTAAATAAAATTGTACTAATATTACTAATTGGATAACGGTTTCAAATTTTTTTTTTGTAGTAGCCAACTTCTTCATAAGTGGCAATAAAGTTTTTTTTTTTATTTTCATTCTTTTCCTTTGCCATCATTATTTTCAGGGTTACACTCACAGACTTGCTCCTCGGAAAAAATAACACTCAATTCATGGGTTTCTTCGTTAACGAGTACAAACGATTAAAAATCGTCAGAAGGTCCCAGAATTTCTTTTTTCAATTTTTTGTCATTATTATTATTATTATTATTATTATTATTATTATTATTATTATTATTATTATTATTATTTTATATTATTTTATTTTTTTTATTTATTTATTTTTTTTTATTTATTTTTTTCCCAGCGGATAATGAAATCGTATACAGTAAAATCCCTCTCATCCGGCATTCGAGTATCCGGCAGCTTCAAGTATCCGGGACATTTTCCCCCGAGCCTTTAAATCAATAAAAAATCAATGTGTACTCATAAAATCGATTAAAATTCCCGCGCGAGGCATACTTTGTCCCCTCGCCACCAGAGCGCACTGCTTCGCGCCACCCGCGGCCCACTGCACTGTGTTTACTCAGTGACTCAGTCCCGCGTGTGCACTGTTTATCGCCTGACGCCTTCATCATGCCTAAAGTTGTAGAAAACAGGAAGCGTGTTGTGCTTACACTTAAGCAGCTGATCAGATCAGCTGCTGATTAAGATCAGCTGATCTTTGTTATGGTAAGATGCGTGAGTGTAGGGTGGTGATTATGGACATAATTTCATTTCTATTCAAGTATCCGGCAATATTCAAGTATCCGGCATGTCGGCAGTCCCGTTGATGCCGGGTAAGAGGGATTTTACTGCATTAAAAATCGTCAGAAGGTTCCAGATTTTTTTTTTCAGTTGCAGTACAACTACCATGTAACCATGTAACCATACACGTGAGCCAACTTCTTCATAAGCGGTTACAAATTTTTATATATTTTTTCCATTTTCCAATTTTCTCTTTTCATCATTATTTTCAAGGTGACACTCACAGACTTGCTTCTCACTGGATTAACACTCAGTTTATGGGCTTCTTGGTTTACGTGTGCAGATTATTATTATTATCATTATTGTTATTATTTTTATTATTATTATTATTATTATTATTATTATTATTATTATTATTATTATTATTATTATCCTCTCACAGATAATCTTGTTCCTCAGTGAAGAGTCAGTTAAGTGCTAGTTTCATCATTGACAGATAGTTGTTTTTGTACTTTTTACCTTCTTAACTTTTTTTTTTTTTGTCGTTTCTTTGTGGATTTTATTCATAACTTTTCTTCACCATTAATGAAAAATATTTCTTTCCTTTTCTTTTTCTTTTTCCTTATTTTCTGGTTCCCTGTCACAATCTTGTTCTTTAGTGGAGAATCATAATGGTTAGGCTTCTTAGTTAATGGATGAGTTTTTCTTATCTTAAACCTTTTTCAGTATTTCCTCAGTGGATTAACACTCAATTAGAGACGTCGCAGTGAGCGTTTTGATGCCAGATAGCGCCAGAATTTTTAATTCTCGCCGGAAAATAAATACTTTTTGGGGCAAGGTTTTACAAGCTTACAAAGGTGTATCGTTGCACAGTAATGCGTCTGAATTTTAAATCAATTAATTTCATGATAACTGACAGCACATGACATTGTTTGAGCCTCTATTCATAATTTCAGATGATAATCTTAAAAGAGCCTATAAGTGTATCAAGGCAGGCAATCTGTAATTTTCTATTGACCTCAATGGAAGTATACTAATATATACTTGCATTTTCATGTACTAAACAACAGGCAAATCCATTTAAGGTAAAGAAAATATAATTTTGTATCAGAGACTTTATTTTTGCGGTACGATCACTATCCTCGGGTACTTGGGCAGCGAGCAAACCAAAACACAGGACCACGCTTACTCGACTACCCTGCACAATGGATACATCACCGCCACAATCATGGACTACAACGGAATTAAGAAAATTCCTGAAAAAACGAGCTATACCCTATTCTGGATATAGTAAAGCAAAGTAAATGCCTTTGTATCGGCAGAACTGAGAGGCTATTCTTTACACTTTACACTCCTTCCTAACGGCGCGCGGCGCTTTCTTTAACTGAAGAATCTTGATCAAGTACGTCGTACGTCCGCCAGCGGTGCTTTTCTTTTTTTATTTCACTGATTACTTTCATATACAGGACGTGTCAGTGATATCTGATATTTTTCAACATTCCCAGATAAAATGCACAAGCCGAAATCAACATCCTTTTATTTTTACTGTTCATACTTACTTTAAAAAAAAATCATTACCTATTTTTAGTTTTATCTTATAATTCAATTAACAAAGCCTTATCATACACCAGTAAGTATGAATATTAATATTAAGGGTTATGTTTTAAATTTTAGATACACTTGTGCAGCAATTCATGCTGTACTTTTCCTGCACATCGATTTCAAATTTAGCTAAGACACCCCTTTGCCCCAGGAAATCGGAGACAATTAAAAATGCTGGTGCTGATAGGTATCTACCAGCCTCACTGCGACGTCTCTAATTACAAAGGCTTATTAGGGTGCGAGTGTAATTATTTCTTTTATTTATTTTTACCTCTTTATTATTTCATTATTTTAAGTTTCTCTCCCACAAATAATCATGTTTCTTAGTGGAGAGTCTTTTAATTGTTAGTTTCCTCGTTAGCTTATGATGTTTTTTGTATTTTATTTTTTTGCCATTATTTTCTATATTTCCTGTCCCAGTTTTTTGTTTTGTGGACAGTCGATGGCTATGCTTCACCAGTAAGGGGCAAACTTTTTGTTATTCTTGTTTTCTTCTTTTGTCATTATTCTCTAGTTTCATTCACAGTTTTGTTCCTTAGTTGATTAACTCTCGAATTATAGACCTCTTACGTTACAAGTATAGAGATTTATTTTTGTTTTTATCTTTTAATTTTTTTTTCATTATTTTCTGATTTCCTCTCACAGACGACCTTGTTCCTCAGTGAGTGTAACTGAATTGTTTCTTCGTTTACAGATTTTTTTTTTGTAATTTTCTTTTTTTTTCTTTTTTACTTTTCGTTATTATTATTTTTAAAATTTCCATTGACAGTCTCGTCCCTCAGTGAAGGTCATGTGAATGTTAGTTGCCTCGGAAGCAGCTAGATTTTTTTTCTTTTTTGTGATTTTCCTGTCTTTTTTTTTTTTTTTTGTAAATTTTTCTGGTCTCCATTCACAGTCTTGTTCCTCAGTGGAAAGACACCCAGACCATGGACTTCTAAGGTTAGCTGTGTGAAATTTTTTTTTCTTCTTAGGATTTTGATCTTTTTATTATTTTTCTTATTATTTTCTGACTTTCTCACAACTTTGTACCACAGTGGAGCATTACCAAATGTCTAGGCTTCTTAGTTTTTTTTTTTCCTTTTTTCATTATTTTCTGGTTTCCTCAGTGAATCAGCACGCAGTACACAGACATCTTAGGTTGCGTTAGGAGTACAAATATTTTTTCTGTGTTTTTATCTTTTTTACTTTTTTTTGTCGACATTTTGTAGCTTCCTCTTAGAATTTTGTTTCTCAGTGGAGTGTCATTGAAATGTTTCTTCGTTAACAATTTTTTTGTATGTTTTCTTATTTTATTTATTTATTTATTTATTTATTTATTTTTTAACTTTTTGTCATTGTTTTCCAGCGTTCACTCACACTGGTGCTCCTCAGCGGGTCAGCACTCAGTTCATGGTCTTCTGCGTTACGGTTCTGGGTTTTTTTTTTGTGAGTTCATCTTTTTATTATTATTATTTTTTTAGTCTTAATTTTCAGGTTTCTTCTCACAGTCTTGTTACTCGGTGAGTTTACATTCACAATCTTGTTCTTCAGTGGATTAACACTCAATTCATAGGCTTCTTAGGCTACAAGTTAAAAGATTTTTTTGTGTTTTCATATATATATTTTTTTCATTATTTTCTGATTTCTTGTCACGGACAATCTTGTTCTTCAGTGGATTGTAACTGAATTGTTTATTCTTTAACGATTTTTGTTGTTGTATTTATTTTCTTTTTTTCTTTTGTATTTTTGTTATTATTTCCAGGTTTCCATTAATAATTTTGTCTTGTAGAGGAGAGTCACGTGAATGTTAATGAGAGTCACGTGAATGTTAATTTCTCCGGTAGCAGCTACATTTTTATTTTCTATTTTTCAGTTCTTTTCCTTTTTTGTCATTATTTTCTAGCTTCCATTGACAGTCCCTCTCCTCAGTGCATCAACACTCAAATCATACACTTGTAAGGTTACCTGTATAGAGATTTTTTGTGGATTTTTATCTTTTTTCCTTTTTTTTTTTTTTTAATTATTTTCTGGTTTTCTTTCACAGTGTTGTTCCGCAGTGGAGCATCACACTGTGTTTGGATTTCTTGATTCGTGATTTTTTTTTTCGTTATTTTTAACTTTTTTCTTTTTTCATTATTATCTAGTTTTCTCAGTGTATTAGCACTCAGCACTCAGCACTCAGCACGTACACGTCTTAGGTTACGACTGCAATTTTTTTTTCAGTTTTTATCTGTTTTACTTTTTTGTCATTATATTCTGGTTTCCGTTCATAATATTGTTCATTAGTGGAATGCCATTCAGGTGTTTCCTCGTTAACAGACTTTTTTGTTATTTTTTTTGTTTTTTACTTTTTTGTCATTTTTTTTTTAGTTTGTCACACTGGTGCTCCTCAGCGGATCAACATTCGATTCATGGTCTTATTTTACGAGAACAGCGACGTTTTTGTGGGTTTTCATGTTTTTATTTATTTTTTTGTCATTAATTTGTGGTTTCCTTTCACAATCTTGTTTCACTTAATTGTTAGTTTCCTTGTCAGCAGATACATTTATTATTATTATTATTTTTTTTTTCATTATTTTCTGGTTTCCTTTCAATCTTGTTTCTCAGTGGAGTGTCACTCAATGATTTCTTCGTTAACAGATTTTTTTTTTTTTGTGTGTAATTTTGAATTTTTTAACTTTTTTTTGACAATATTTTGTGGATTACATTCCCAGTGTTATTTATTAAATTTTTTTTACGTTATTTTTCTTGGAAGCACCGAGGAATTCAGTCATTAGCGCAAATAACTCAGTGTTTAACGGCACGCGACCCTTGAACGAGGCTCCGCGCACTTGTCTGCCTTTCCGTCTGTTTCTGGGAACACAACCAAATCTTGAGGGCCGCCACCTCTCGGGCCCACTTCACTCGCGCGGGGCCTGGGGGTGGCGGCTGCGATTCCAGTACACTCAAATCCAGCTCTGGTTTGTAATCAGTAGATAGGCTGTTACGAGCGGCAGTCTTACACCGGACTGATTTTACATTTATCCTCTTGTGCCACTTTTTCTTCTCTCCTGACGCTTTTCTGTTTGTCTTCAGCGAGAGCACATTACGTTTGTGGCTACGCGGGAATGTCGTCTTTCTCAAATCTAGTTCCTTCTTTGTCTTCACTCTTGGTGGCGTTATCCTTTTCACCGTTATTGCGGAGGTCAGCCATCACCTCCACCTACTGCTTACTTTACCCTTCACTGCATTTTTGTGGCGACTTGTCATTACCCTCTTTTTCAAATGCTGGTCCTTCCTTGTGTTCTTTGTAGACACAATTTTGTTCACCGGTGTTGTTTTCGTATAGTCATGCGACACTGTCTCTCTCTTCTTTCTCAAAAACATTGCTTTCCTTATCTTCTCTCTCCGTGTCCTGTTCTTCACAGTGGCATTGGTTGAAGACGCCGGACGGCACGAGATGCGCTGCTTTGCTGTTCGCAAGCAACAGGAGCGTCTTTGCGGAATGAAGAGATATTTGCCGTCAAGTTCTTGTTTTGGACTGTTGGCATCGAGATTACCGGCGGCAACTTCACGATCTGAGTTGTTACCATCTTTACGGGTTCTTCAGTTTTCTTTTTGAAACTGTTCAACAATAAGGTCATGTAGTCGATCTTTACTTTATCTTCATCATGTCCACATTTATCGTGCTCTCCTTTATCTAGTGGCGCGTCTTTGATCAGTTTGTTAGGAGCGTGTGTCTCCTCGGCTCTGGAGGCTGATTGGTCCTTCGTAATGATACTAAAACTCGTTTCTGTGACATAAAGCACAAATTTTTCCGCTTCTCTGTCCCGCATCATGTTGAGAAACAATTCCTTTCTATTTCTTTTTTTAAGTCTAACTTTTTTGAAGCTTGAACTCATTATTTCTTGCTCTGTTCTGATTGCTGATGCTGAGAATTTTGCTTACGTCACTCCTATTATTTACTTCCACTCATAAATGTTTCTTGTTATGTATTTACAGAAACATGACGTCTTATCAACATGGTGCCTTATTTGGCTTTACAGACAATACTGTTCTTACTAGAAGTGATTACGAGTATACATAGTTTAATCAGCATTATCGCACAACCTTTTTTTTTTTTTTCTAATATAGAACAATGTATGAAGGTCCACAACTGTAGAACTATGCCGCCGAACATAAAACAGATTCTAAAAACCGCCACCTTGTCTGTGTTGAAGAAATGGCTTGACTCACCTTCATGCAATCAGTCATGTATGTCAGTATATGTTTCTGTATACTCGTATGTATTTTCATTCATGTACAAAGGCGTATGTTTGCCTTTGTATGATTATATTGTAAATATAAGTGTACTCCTAATAACCACTCCTTCTTTCGAGGGATAAGCCTTCTCTGACGCGCTTATTCTTCAGGTTCATGCTCAGTCAGCCATTACAAGCATGTCTTCTTTTCACTGCATCCATGAACCTTCTCGTATGTCTTCTTCTCTTTCTCCTGCCGGGTTGATCCATCTCCAGCATCCTCCTCAATGCATGCTCCTCGCTTCTCTTGACATACCAAATCATCTCAGCCTCGCCTCTAGCTTAGCTCCCAAACCTTAACCCTTTCGATGCGATGTGCGACAAACACCACTAAAAGCAATGCATGGGATCTTTATAAGCATCTACAGGAAAGAAAGGGATAAAGAAATAGATTTAGCAATTTTTGGCCAGTTTGATGTTTGGAGGTGGCTGTAGAACAAGGAAAGATATCTCAGAGTGGTTTGTGATTGTGGTGAAAGTGTAAAAGGGTTAAAAAAAAAAAAAGAAGTGCAGGGCGATCACCAATTTAGTTCCGGGTACGTCTTGGTGCTCGTCTTTTAAAATGGTTCAGTTACGTACCCGAATCGCGTTACCTCTTGTTTATAGCGTCAAAATTCTAATATAACTCTCAGCGTGTTATGATCGCTGTCTGCTGAAGGTTCGTTGACTCCCTGGGATGAATGGGATCACAGAGGCTCGTAACGCTGCTTGTGAACTGAAAGCATCTTTGTCACCAGTCTGCTTTTGAAGTGACTGAAAGGGTAACGCCTCCTCTACACGATCTGTTATACCCCTGTGCTCTCTCTCTCTCTCTCTCTATTCCTGTTATCTTTGTGTGTGTGTGTGTGTGTGTGTGTGTGTGTGTGTGTGTGTGTGTGTGTGTGTGTGTGTGTGTGTGTGTGTGTGTGTGTGTGTTTGGATGCGTTGCTACAGTCTGTTTGTTTTTCCTCGGCTGTTCTATGTTTTTGCTTGTCTGTGTGTGTGTGTGTGTGTGTGTGTGTGTGTGTGTGTGTGTGTGTGTGTGTGTGTGTGTGTGTGTGTGTGTGTGTGTGTGTGTGTTTGGATGCGTTGCTACAGTCTGTTTGTTTTTCCTCGGCTGTTCTATGTTTTTGCTTGTCTGTGTGTGTGTGTGTGTGTGTGTGTGTGTGTGTGTGTGTGTGTGTGTGTGTGTGTGTGTGTGTGTGTGTGTGTGTGTGTGTGCGCGTGCGTGCGTGCGTCTTTCTCTTTCTGTTTACCTTTCCTTATTTTGTCTTTGTTCGTATCAGTCTCACTTCATTCATCCATTCTCTTTTTTTTCTTCCTCCACTTTATTTGTCTCGCTCCATTTCTCCCTTTCATTCCGTGTATCTTTCGCATTTTCTTTGTGTTTTCTTTTCCTTTCCTCTTGTTGCATGTTACTTCCCTTCTGTTTTTCATGTTGCAAGTGTTCCACAAATTCCAGTGTTCGTGTTGCTTATTTTTTGGTGCGGTATGGAAACACACACACACACACAGAGAGAGAGAGAGAGAGAGAGAGAGAGAGAGAGAGAGAGAGAGAGAGAGAGAGAGAGAGAGAGAGAGAGAGAGAGAGAGAGAGAGAGAGAGAGAGAGAGAGAGAGATGAAAGTAGGTTGGCGGCAGGAAACACACACACACACACACACACACACACACACTGCAAAATACTCATGTACATTCGTAAGTCCTCACGTTTTCACGCTTATCGGTATAATCTTTCTGCCTCTTTGATACAACCATGCATTAATTACTGCGATGTATAAAAGTGACAACCAACATGAAAAGGTACAAAGAAAAGACAGTTAATTGATTATTGCTTAAAAATAGACACTGCCATTCATAACAGATTACTTAAACCACACACACACAGAGAGAGAGAGAGAGAGAGAGAGAGAGAGAGAGAGAGAGAGAGAGAGAGAGAGAGAGAGAGAGAGAGAGAGAGAGAGAGAGAGAGAGAGAGAGGCTTTATTGACTTCAACACATGCATAAACTCAATTAGACAATATTGATTTTGTGTCCGACCTGTAATACTTCAACACAACATTGCTAAAACTACAAAAAGGAAACTTGATTAACACGTGAGAATAAATTAAAACAGCATGTGGTAGTGTTGAGAGAGAGAGAGAGAGAGAGAGAGAGAGAGAGAGAGAGAGAGAGAGAGAGAGAGAGAGAGAGAGAGAGAGAGAGCAGGTGTGTTTTTCAGGATATCCGGGACTAGCTTCACCCTCCCGAAATGAGTTTATGAGAGTGTTCAGGAAAACATGTTAACTAGGCCTGTGTGTGAATATTTAGTAGTCCGCTGGTTTGCTGAGTGTTTATACCGATGTTTTTCCTTATTGTGTATGTGTGTTTTTTTGGGTGTTATTGTGTGTTTTCCTTTTATGCTGGCGAGAGTTTGTGGTGGTGGTTGTGGTGGTAGTGGTGTTTTAAGGTGCAGTGCTAGTATGGTGTTTGTATGTGTGTTGCTGTGTTGTGTATTGTGTGTCTGATGAATGAGCTCTGTTGGTGGTACTGGTGTGGTGTTGAGTTCCTGTGGTGCATACGTTCCCTCCTACAATAGTACGTGTATACACCAGCAGCGTTAAGGTGGCATGCTTACTCGTGCCCTTCCCTCCTCTCATCCCCACACGTGCCTCCGCCCTCGCCGTCGCAGAGTCAGTAAGGTGAAGGGAATGATTCTGTCCACAAATAGCTCCTCCTACATCCTGCCTTCCTCCCACACTGATCTGCCAGAGAAACTGAAACAATAACTTTTCATCCGGCAGAAGCATTATCTGTCTGTTGGAATGGTACAGTTACTGAACATAGAAGCTCAGAGGGTTCGGTAATGCACGATACACACTGCTAATATTCAAGATCTAGGAAGGTAGTTCTGTTCAGCCTCATCTAGGTAGTACAGTGTGCATCTCTCCTACGGCTGCTTCCCGGACAAGAATGGTGGTGGTGGTGGTGGTGGTGGATGAGAAAGGGAAGGGAGGAAGATAGAAAAATACACTTTTGCAATTTTCTGTACTATGCTCTCACTGCACGCACACACACACACACACACACACACACACACACACACACACACACACACACACACACACACACACACACACACACACACACACACACACACAGCCACCCACCCACCCACCCACCCACCCACACACCAACACACCAACACACACACACACACACACACACACACACACACACACACACACACACACACACACACACACACACACACACACACACACACATCAATCTGACATCCATTTACTGGACACGCAACATTAAAAATACTAATTACATCCCAATTAATTATCATCCCATTCATTCTCCCGCCACCATCCTGCGTCCCTTCAACCCCTCCACCACCCATCCACCCAAACACTACCCTACATTTACCACCACCCCATCACCCCATCCCTCGCCCCATTAATCACACTGCTAATCATCCATACCATACATCCCCCTCACCCAAGCTTTCTATAACCTTGCTCCCCCATACTCTCCCATACACTCCCTTGATTCGTATACATTCCACACAGCCTCGTCCAGATTTCGCCAGGGTGTGGTGTTCAATTTGGTTTTGGATAGCGGGGGTGGCTGGGTTGGTGTGGGTATTGATGGGGGTGTGGGAGTAGATGTGTAGTGAGGTGTGACTCTTGTTGTGGTTAAGGTGACTGGAGATGTGTGTGGGTGGCGTGGTGCCCCCATTTCTTTGTTGCCTGTTTGTACTGTTCTTTTCTTCTTCTTCTTCGTTCTCGTCGTCGTCCTCGCACCTCATTCGCACTCTCATCCTCGTTCTCTTTCCTTGTTTTTTTTTTTTCTGTTCTTTTGTCATTTCGTTTTCATCTTACTTTTCCGAATTATCTTTTATTTTGTATCTCCTCCTCCTCCTCCTCCTCCTCCTCCTCCTCCTCCTCCTCCTCCTCCTCCTCCTCCTCTCAAGCATCATGTTGGCCTTTAGCCTCGTGGAGTAAAAAGCCACCCTTCTGCTCGGGTTCGCGACGAGGACCTTGAACACAGGACCCCGGAAGTGATGGTGGCACTAAACCTCGCGCCGCTCAGTCCCCGCCCTGAGTGTGTGGTGCAGTTTTGGTGGCCTGGTTGCAAGAAGGGCCCTGAATTATTTAGGAGCTTAGCAATGGCTCTCAGGATCATTACAAAAGGACATAAGCACATCAGGTAAGCCACAAGAAGCCTGTAAGCCTACACGTGGCAGCCCCTGCATAAAAGATACGAACCTACACCCACCTGTCATGTTTAATTTATGGTGCGATCCAGTAAAGAGCGCTCCAGATTTCTCATTCCGTTGTCACCTGAACGATCGCATTGTATAAATAAACACAAAGGAAGAACAAGCAGCAGCAGCCCTGTTGGCACCTATGAGGCTGTTCGTGGTAAGCTGCGCCTGTAGATATTAAGTGAGAGATGTGAGATACTGAAGGAAAAGACTAATGATGCGATACAGACTTTGAACTGGTAATTGTTAACCATCACACCTTTACTTTTTGTGTAATCATCTTAATGGGAGACATAGACATAAAGTTAAAACATCATAACACACAAAACATTAATTTGTTATGAAGTGAAAGCGAAAAATTAAAAAAAAACTTGCTTATTTAATTGAAACAAATCTCTCTCTCTCTCTCTCTCTCTCTCTCTCTCTCTCTCTCTCTCTCTCTCTCTCTCTCTCTCTCTCTCTCTCTCTCTCTCTCTCTCTCTCTCTCTCTCTCTCTCTCTCACACGCAGCATGAGCAAGGCATTTGAGGCGGGAGTGTAGCACGTCTTGCACACAACAGTCTATCGGTGCGGTAGGTCAGGATTCGTATTGATCCTCCTTTTAATGTATTCACAATGCTGTCATGCCTCACTGTACACCCACATGTATTACAAAGGAGAGGTGTTGCTTTGCTTCGCGCCTCGCCTCGTGTATCTCAGCCTCTCCTTACGTTTCACTTCCTCGACTATCGCAGCTTATCTCCACTGCTTTTAATAGGCTCTTGTTCGGGTTATTGGAGTTTTCAAGAGTGTTTTTTCTTCTTTTTTTTTTCTGATTGGATTGATAGATTTACAAAGACACCGCATCGTTAATGAGGGAAAAACACTCAGGAGAACACGACTAATGATGTCTGTGCCCTTTTGATATGTCCTCCTCCTCCTCTTCTTCTTCTTCTTCTTCTTCTTCTTCTTCTTCTTCTTCTTCTTCTTCTTCTTCTTCTTCTTCTTCTTCTTCTTCTTCTTCTCCTCCTCCTCCTCCTCCTCCTCCTCCTCCTCCTCCTCCTCCTCCTCCTCCTCCTCCTCCTCCTCCTCCTCCTCCTCCTCCTCCTCCTCCTCCTTTCCAGTACCTTTTTCTTGCCTTCTGAATACTCCTTATTCTCTCTATTTATCTCCTCTTCCTTTCCTTTTATTCGCACGCCCCTTTTTACTTACTGAAACAGATATCCTCTCCTCCTCCTTCTCCTCCTCCACCACCACCACCACCACCACCACCACCACCACCACTATCCTATCCTTTGCTCAGACATTGAAATAAGAGACATTCAGCACATTTTCAATCACAACACCTGACCTCCTCTACACTTATCATTTTTCATTGCTTTAACCTTAATATTGTGTACTCATGTTTTCTCTATCCTCTATTTTTTTTTTCCTCCCCCTCTTCGTTCTAATGTTACTGCTCCTCTTCTGTATCCCATCCATCCTCGTCCTCTTCCTCGTCCTCGTTCCTTGTCTCAGTAACTTCAGGTTTCGCTGCCTGTCTTAAAACAACAAATCGTTTTTTTTTTTCCTTTCCTTTTTCTTTTCTCGTTTCTCTTTCTCTCTCTCTCTCTCTCTCTCTCTCTCTCTCTCTCTCTCTCTCTCTCTCTCTCTCTCTCTCTCTCTCTCTCTCTCTCTCTCTCTCTCTCGTTCCCTTGGTCTTTCATCGGTAGAGTATTTCTTCTTCTTCTTCTTCTTCTTCTTCTTCTTCTTCTTCTTCTTCTTCTTCTTCTTCTTCTTCTTTATATCATCATCATCATCATCATCATCATCATCATCATCATCATCATCATCATCATCATCATCTTCTTCTTCTTCTTCTTCTTCTTCTTCTTCTTCTTCTTCTTCTTCTTCTTCTTCTTCTTCTTCTTCTTCTTCTTCTTCTTCTTCTTCTTCTATATCATCATCATCATCATCATCATCATCTTCTTCTTCTTCTTCTTCTTCTTCTTCTTCTTCTTCTTCTTCTTCTTCTTCTTCTTCTTCTTCTTCTTCTTCTTCTTCTTCTTCTTCTTCTTCTTCTTCTTCTTCTTCTTCTTCTTCTTCTTCTTCTTCTCCTCCTCCTCCTCCTCCTCCTCCTCCTCCTCCTCCTCCTCCTCCTCCTCCTCCTCCTCCTCCTCCTCCTCCTCCTCCTCCTCCTCCCAGGCCAAAACGAGGTCAGGTCACGGAGGGAGCGCGTGGGTGGGAGGAACAGCAAATTCACTCACTTGTTCCTACCGCTTGACAGGGGCCGTGTGTGTGTGTGTGTGTGTGTGTGTGTGTGTGTGTGTGTGTGTGTGTGTGTGTGTGTGTGTGTGTGTTTCGCTTGCTCTTTCAATATTCTCCTTTTTTTATTCTTTATTTATTTTTTTTTGGTTCGTGTATGCATCTCTCTCTCTCTCTCTCTCTCTCTCTCTCTCTCTCTCTCTCTCTCTCTCTCTCTCTCTCTCTCTCTCTCTCTCTCTCTCTCTCTCTCTCTCTCTCTCTCTCTCTCTCTCTCTCTCTCTCTCTCTCTCTCTCTCTCTCTCTCTCTCTCTCTCTCTCCTTCATCTTGTTGCTTTCTTTTCTTTTTCTCAATTGCTTCATTCTTCCAATCTCTTCTTCTTTCATTATTATTCTTCCTTCTATCTATTTCTGTTCTTGTTTCTTCTTCTCCTCTTTCTTCTCTTTTCTTGTCTTTTTTTTTTATTGTCAAGTATTCTCATTTTTTCTTCCTCTTGGTTCCTCTCTGTTTCTATCTTTTCTTTTTTAGTTTTTCTTTTCTTTCTTTTCACTTTTATTTTTTCTTATTTTCTTTGCCATTCTCTCTCTCTCTCTCTCTCTCTCTCTCTCTCTCTCTCTCTCTCTCTCTCTCTCTCTCTCTCTCTCTCTCTCTCTCTCTCTCTCTCTCTCTCTCTCTCTCTCTCTCTCTCTGCTTTAACTTTTCCTTTCTGTTTGCCTCTCTCTTTCTCTCTATCTGCGCTTCAGGTCACTTGATATTGAGGTCACTACTACTACTACTACTACTACTACTACTACTACTACTACTACTACTACTACTACTACTACTACTACTACTACTACTACTACTACTACTACTACTACTGCTACTACTACATTAAACAACAACAACAACAACAACAACAACAACAACAACAACAACAACAACTACTACTACTACTACTACTACTACTACTACTACTACTACTACTACTACTACTACTACTACTACTACTACTACTACGGTGGTGTGGTCGCGTTCAATGGTCGCCATGGTCTGTGGTCAGGAGGTCAGCTGTGGTTTAGTTCGTTTCGTGTATGGTCTGCTTAGTGAGGCCAAAAGTAAGCGAGTGAGAGAGCGGTCAAGCGAAAGAGAGAGAGAGAGAGAGAGAGAGAGAGAGAGAGAGAGAGAGAGAGAGAGAGAGAGAGAGGGAGGCTGGGAGGGAGAAGCAGAAAAAGGAAAAAGATACGAGATAAGACTGGAAAAAAACAGTATAAAAGAAAAAAAAAAGAAAAATGGTTTGAGAAAAATGAGAAAAAGGATGGACACGGGGAAAGAGAGGCAGGGGGAGGAAAAATGAGAATACATAACAGTAAAAAAGGAGGAGAAAAGGAGAGAGGGCAGAGGAAGAAGTTGTAAGAGAAACATATATAAAAAGACGATAGATAATGAAAATAGAGAGAGAGAGAGAGAGAGAGAGAGAGAGAGAGAGAGAGAGAGAGAGAGAGAGAGAGAGAGAGAGAGAGAGAGAGAGAGAACTACAGGACACATACTACAAAAAGACGAAAAAATTACAGTATACATGCATATATACTTGGGGAAATACAGTTACAGAGACAAACTTTAGTAATACAGTCACTGGTTAACCGCTGTACTCTCCACACACACGTGAAGTTGCCAGTGATTGTGCGTCACCCAACACAGTCCAAACAAGATGATCCTCGTGTCACTGTGAAGGAACACAAGGTTTACTCTCACCGGGAATTGTCTTAGTCGTGGGTACAAGGACTCAGTTTGCATCATCGCACACTCGCAAGCTTCCTCTTAACACTGTCTCAATTCATGCCTGCTGTACACTTTAGGAATTCTTATAGCTATTAACTATATCATTGGGATACTAACAGTTCACATCACAAAAGGTACAATGCAGTACCTTTACAAGCACTTACAGGAAGGAAAAGCGGGATTAAAAGAACTCTCCACTCTCTCGGCAGTGTGGTATTGAGAAGTGGGTGTAGAACAAAAGGAAATGTCTCAGTGGCTTGTCATTGAGGGAAGAGGCGCCAAATAGCAGTCAAAGGGTTAATAATACATACAGGTAACAATGATGAGTATGCTTCTGTATTTCCTCCTTCCTGTGAATTGAACTCTGTGAAGATCGAGGTTTCAAGTCAATAAACGCTGCTGCTGGTCTGTATACATGTTTAATAGTGAGTGTTCTTAAAGCATAGTGCACTCAGAGTATGGACACAGTGCTGACGGGTTGCTTGCCAGAGTGCAGTGATGCAACCACCAGTCGCAGTGAGCGCCGCTGTGGCCCCTTCACTCCTTTGTAATTCTTTGTTAACGCCCGCATCACTTTAAAAATGTTGGCCTCGTGACACCGAAAAAGAAAAGAAAAGAAAAGAAAACCTGTTAATTGATCTCTTCTAGGCTGTATAACTGTTTTAAAGACTGTACTGAAAAAAAAAAAAATCTTAAAATTTGATTCCAAGGAAAAGTAGTTTAGGATTGAAAGGGTTAGCTGTCCCTACCTTTACTTTAACCTTGTAACACTGTAACAAGTTAACTTTAATCTGTTTACTTTGTTCTGGTATGTAGATACACACACACACACACACACACACACACACACACACACACACACACACACACACACACACACACACACACACACACACACACACACACACACACACACACACACACACACACACACACACACACACACACACACACACACACACACACACACACACACACACACACACACACACACACACACACACACACACACACACACACACACACATAGACAGGATCTACTACTGCTGGCACAAAGAGAGAGGTTGCATATTGAGAGAGCACAAGAAAAATCGAGAAAGGAGAGATATTCGATTGATAAAAGACTCTCACACAGTTTGCTGCCACAGAAATACAGATACCACGAATAGACTAGAAGAGTTGATGGAGCTATGAAATGTTGATACAGCTAGACACACACACACACACACACACACACACACACACACACACACACACACACACACACACACACACACACACACACACACACACACACACACACACACACACACACACACACACGAAATATCAAAACGCGCCTCGTATCTGGGCTTCTTCATCCCGATCTGTACATTATCCTGACTGACAAAGCCGTCTTGGATGTGCCTTATCTTGACTCAGTATTGCTCCATCGGGCTCTCCAGATGCACGCCTTATTGTCACATTACTCCAGTGTGTGATTCTCCTCCTTGTATTGAACTCCTTGCCTTCTCGGTGCTCGGTCAGTGTCACTTCAAGGTCTCCAGATACGTGTGCCACTGTAACGCTGCTCCAAATGGCTCACTGGCTTGGCAGGTTCAGGTTCGCGAAGGTTACTGAGAAACATAAACTAGAGAGTATGGAATGACTGTATGAATTTGTTTTTTGTATTGTGTATTATAACTTGGATCTCAGTAAAGTAAGTTATGACGCAATGGAATAGCAGATAGGTTTCTTTAAATTGTAAAATCGCAATAGATTAATTCATGATAAGTGAGAGTTGTATAGCCATGGGTGAGTGAGGGAGAGTGTGTTGCGATAAGTGTGTGTTGCGATGATACGAGTGTTACTACCTGTCATCACACACACACACACACACACACACACACACACACACACACACACACACACACACACACACACACACACACACACACACACACACACACACACACACACACACACACACACACACACACACACACACACACACACACACACACACACACACACACACACACACACACACACTACCTTTTTCAATCAGTTTTGAAAATGTAATGAATTTCATGTAAAGGTTCTGTTGAATTTTTTTTTTCCAAACATCATAGAAAATAATCCAACCGTGTGTGTGTGTGTGTGTGTGTGTGTGTGTGTGTGTGTGTGTGTGTGTGTGTGTGTGTGTGTGTGTGTGTATGTGTGTGTGTGTGTGTGTGTGTGTGTGCAAGTGGATACAAATGGATTTCAAACAGAAGCCGACATTTATGTCCTAACTAGGCTGTTAGATTTAACTACACGACTTTACACTCACTATAAGAGAAAAACTAGCTACGATATGAAATGTATGTGTTATGAGTGTGCGTGTGTGTGTGTGTGTGTGTGTGTGTGTGTGTGTGTGTGTGGGTGGTGTAAATAGTGGCAGGAAGGGTGGGTGCATGGTGAGTGTCATCTCGCGCCGTGTACTGCTGGG
>NC_087170.1:10698994-10701494 GCF_035594125.1 Scylla paramamosain | reverse complement strand
TCTCCTTCTCCTTCTCCTTCTCCTTCTCCTCCTCCTCCTCCTCCTCCTCCTCCTCCTCCTCCTCCTCCTCCTCCTCCTCCTCCTCCTCCTCCTCCTCGTCTTGCTAGCCCCACTTGCACCACTGGTTGAGTTCCCCCTTTCAACAGAGGCAGCCAAAGAATTCCGTTTTCTGTGAATGTTATGATACCTTTCCTTTAAAACAAATGTGAGGCGGTAACTGCGAGGTCACCCAGACGTCCCCCCTCCTCCCTCCCTCCCCATCCCCCTCCTGCAGGTCGCGGAGGTGGCGGGCAACGAAGGTCAGAGAGAGAGAGAGAGAGAGAGAGAGAGAGAGAGAGAGAGAGAGAGAGAGAGAGAGAGAGAGAGAGAGAGAGAGAGATACGAGTATGTGCAGATGTTTGAAAATTTATAACAAGTGTGTCATATTTTTGGAGCATATCTGTTTAGTGTATGTGGTAGTGGTGGTGGTGACAGTGGTGTTGATTGTGGTGATGGTGGTGATAGTGGTGGTGACATGAATTGTGGTGGTGGTGGTGCTTTTTTGAGGTGATGGTCAAGATGGTTGTGGTAAGGGTGATGGTGGTGATGATAATGAAAGTAGTACTGGTGATACGAATGGTGTAGTAAGTGGTAGTAGTAGCAGGGTGATGGTAGTAATGGTGATGATGGTGGTGATGTGAAGACAGGGGTGATGGGAGAGATAGGCTTAGAGACTTAGATGGGATTTTGATTAGCTTTACTGTGTGTGTGTGTGTGTGGGTGGGTGGGTGGGTGGGCGGTCTATCCCAGTGTATCCCAGCTCCCGGCGCCTCCCACTGGTATTCAGACAAATCAGTGTTGCCCGCGTGACGTGAGTTGAGTGCACTAAACAATACTCCACCGTGGTTTACCTGTGATGCCCGCTAATCCGTCACTCAACAGGTATTAGTCCCCGATACACGTGTGCGGTGATACATGAGGTTTTATGAAAGGTAACTCAGGGAATTTCGACTTGATTATATATTTGCTTGTTTTTGGGACCTGTTTGCCTTCCTTCTTTGGTTTCATATTGGATTTTATTGTTTTATTGTTTTTTTTTCATATTATTGTTTGTTGTGTTTGTTACCCTTTTTATGTTTATATTTTGCTTTTCTTTTTAATTTGGTATTTTACTGATTTGTTATTTTTTTTTCTCTCCTCCATGTTTGTCTTCATTCTCGCTTTTACTCATTCATCTTTTTTTTTTTTTTTGCTCTTCCTCAAAAATTCTCTTGCATTTTTTATTTTTTCGATGTTCATTGTGGCTTTTTTTCATCCTTTCTTTTCCTCGTTTCGTTTTTCTCATTCTATTTTTCCGAGGCTCCTCTTTTTTCGTAACTTTCTTTATAATTTTAATCTATTTCTGGTCTGCATCATTCTTGTGTGTGTGTGTATGTGTGTGTGTGTGTGTGTGTGTGTGTGTGTGTGTGTGTGTGTGTGTGTGTGTGCGTGTTTTCTACTTACTTTTGCTTACTTTTATTTTGCTTATTTCATCTTGTTTTTTATCGTTCTTTTTTTTTTCTTGCTTTTCCTTGCACGTTCTTGTTTCTTTCTCAATTTCATTTTTTTTTTCTCATTTTGCATCGTTACTTATTCTCCTCTTTCCTCTTCCTGTTTCTTCTTTCTTTCATATTTTCCTCCGTCTCATATTTCAGCTTTTGCATGTTATACAATACACTTGAACTTTCAAAGGTTAGAAATACTCAGGGCGTTACAAGAGATAATAAACTCGTCTTTCTCACATCGTTAGGTTATTTAACATTCCTGCAGTAACCTGGGTTTGCATCTGTCTATTGGTATCTTTACATGAGAGAGAGAGAGAGAGAGAGAGAGAGAGAGAGAGAGAGAGAGAGAGAGAGAGAGAGAGAGAGAGAGAGAGAGAGAGAGAGAGAGTAGAGAGAGAGAGTACAGAAAACATGTAATTAAAAAGAAAAAAAAAAAAAAATGTAAAACGTTAACCAGTATAAAAAAAAGACCTTGTATAGAAAAGCTTGTTATATTTAACCCTTTCATTCTTATTTGGCAAGTCTTTCCTTATTTACTAATCACTCTGAGACATCTTTCCTTGTTCTACAGCCACCTTCAAATATTGCACTGCCTAGACTTTGAATAATCTATTGTTTTTAATACGCTTCCTTCTTGTAGATGCTTATAAAGACTCCATACATTACTTTTAGTGTTGTGAATTATTGCATATCATAGTGAAGAGGGTTAGAATAATGAAGAAGGCTCGTATCAAAATGCCTGCAGTGTTACAGAAACATGCAACATGCCCTTGTTTAAAAATAATGAAAATTTCCCATTAATAAAAAAGCTTGCAGTATTAAAAATATGAAAAAAAGATGTAGCTTGCAGTATTAAAGAAAACCATGAAAAAAAAATCTTAGTCAAAAGATGTGTTGTATTAGAAAGGTATGAGAAAAGTCCTTATTAAAGAGTTTGCGTATGAAGGAAAGACTTGAAAGAGACACTTGCATCAAAA
>NC_087170.1:10691494-10693994 GCF_035594125.1 Scylla paramamosain | reverse complement strand
TCTCTCTCTCTCTCTCTCTCTCTCTCTCTCTCTCTCTCTCTCTCTCTCTCTCTCTCTCTCTCTCTCTCTCTCTCTCTCTCTCTCTCTCTCTCTCTCTCTCTCTCTCTCTCTCTCTCTCTCTCTCTCTCTCTCTCTCTCTCTCTCTCTCTCTCTCTCTCTCTCTCTCTCTGGTCCATACCCTTCTACATTTTACATCCTTCTTGCCTCTCCCTCGCTCACACTCTCTCCTCTCCTCTCTCTCTTTCCATACCTCCAATTTCCTCTCAGGTAACTCCTGGAGGTGTCTTGTTACCTGTACTTATGTAATCCTATGTAATCCTCTCTCTCTCTCTCTCTCTCTCTCTCTCTCTCTCTCTCTCTCTCTCTCTCTCTCTCTCTCTCTCTCTCTCTCTCTCTCTCTCTCTCTCTCTCTCTCTCTCTCTCTCTCTCTCTCTCTCTCTCTCTCTCTCTCTCTCTCTCTCTCTCTCTCTACTGCCTGTCTTCCATATCCTTCAGTGTTCTTTTCATCGTCATCTTCTTTTCGTCTTTCTTTTTGTACGCGTGTTTTTTTCGTTTTTCTTTATTGTTTCTGCTTCTTATTGCTTTTTTTTCGTATTTTCCCTTCATCTCTCGTTTCTCTTTTTTCCATCTTTGTTTCTTTACTATTTATTTTTTCCTTTTTTCATCGTTCATCTCTTTTTTATTTATTTTTTTTATCTTTATCCCTTTGTCCGTTGTTCTCCTGACCTTCTTTCCTCGTCTTATCCTCCATTCTTCTCTGTTTTCTTTTTTCCCTGTTCTATCTTTATTTTTATTTTCTTCTTTTTAATTCACTCTTTCCTTTCTTCCCTTCTACTCCTTCCTCTTCTTTCCAGTGAAACAGATCCTTTTTTTTTCCTTTTTCTTCACTTTTTACTTTCCTCCTCTTCTTCTTCAATCCTCCTCCTTTCTCTTATCTTCTCTTCCCTTCTTCTTCTTCTTCTTCTTGTCCTTTCCTATCTCTCTGTTCTTCTCTCCCCTTCTGTTCCTCGCTATTTCTGTATCTTGTTTTCTTTTCCTCCCCTTGTTCTGTGTTCCTGTCCCCATAACCTTGCTCTCTCTCTCTCTCTCTCTCTCTCTCTCTCTCTCTCTCTTCTCAGGTGGGTGGTGATTGAGTGGCTTCAGACAGGTGATGACGCCACACCTTTGCTATTTCGAACTCTTGCTTGTATCTTGTATCTTCCTCCTCCTCCTCCTTCTCCTCCTCCTCTTCTTCCTCATCCTCCTCCTCCTTCTCCTTCTCGTTCCTCTTCTTACTTGTTTTACTGTCTTACTTTTTTTCTGGTTTAAATCTTCTCTTCCTCCTTGCCCTCGTCGTTCTCTTCTTCCTCCTTCTTCTTTTCGTATTTTTCTTTTTCTTCTGCCTCTGTTTTTTTCTTCTTGTTCTTGTTCTTTTCTTGTTTTCTTTTTCTTCCTGCTGTTGTTGTTCTTCTCTTCTTAGTCTTTTTTCTCCTCCTCCTCCTTCTCCTCCTCCTCCTCCTCCTTCTAGTCTTCTTCGACGTCACCCTCTTTCTTGTTCTTGTTCTCGTGTGTCTTCCTCCTCCTTGTACTCCCCGTCCTTGTCCCCCTTCCCCTCGTTCTCCTCCATCTCTCCCTCCCTCTTCTCGAATCATCACCATCGTCATCATCATCTCTTTTACTCTTCTTCCTCCTCCATTTTGTTCTCGTTCATCGTCGTCGTCGTCGTTGCAGTCCTCCTCCTCCTCCTCCTCCTCCTCCTCCTCCTCCTCCTCCTCCTCCTCCTCCTCCTCCTCCTCCTCCTCCTCCTCCTCCTCCTCCTCCTCCTGCCATGTCCTACTTCCCTCTCTCAGTGCTTGCAGGTTTGGCCCTTAAAGTTATTGTGCTTGTCAGAACTGCCTCGTGCTCCTCCTCTTCCCCTCCTCTTTCCTCCTCTTCCCTCCTCTCCTCTCCCTTTACCTCCATTTCTTCCCTTCCCTGCTCTACCCCTTTCTCTCTCTCTCTCTCTCTCTCTCTCTCTCTCTCTCTCTCTCTCTCTCTCTCTCTCTCTCTCTCTCTCTCTCTCTCTCTCTCTCTCTCTCTCTCTCTCTCTCTCTCTCTCTCTCTCTCTCTCTCTCTCTCTCTCAGTTGTGTGTTTTTTTCCTCTTCCTTTTCTTTATGTCTCGTTCCATCCTTTCCCTGTTGACCAGTGTTTTCTCTCTCTCTCTCTCTCTCTCTCTCTCTCTCTCTCTCTCTCTCTCTCTCTCTCTCTCTCTCTCTCTCTCTCTCTCTCTCTCTCTCTCTCTCTCTCTCTCTTCTCTTCCCCCCACGTGTTCCTCTTTCTTTTCACAGTGACCTGTCTCTTCCCCTTCCCTCTTCTCTCCCCCCTTCTGTTGTCAGTGTTGCGTTCCTTCCTTCCTTCCTTCCTTCCTTCCTTCCTTCCTTCCTTCCTTCCTTCCTTCTTTTCTTGCTTCTTCCTTTTCTTCCTCCCATTTATTATTGCTATATATTTTACTTTTTCTTGTCCTTCTTTTAACCGTATCCT
>NC_087170.1:10683994-10688994 GCF_035594125.1 Scylla paramamosain | reverse complement strand
ACACACACACACACACACACACACACACACACACGAAAAAAGATGATGAGGCAGATGTACTACGTAGGATATCTGCATTATAATGATAAAGTTGTTCTTGTTGGTGGTGGTGGTAGTGGTGGTGGTGGTGGTGGTGGTGGTGGTGGTGGTGACAGTAGGCATTAATCAACAGATGGTCAACACAAACCTCACTAACTTGAGTGACTGAATATTATGACATCAGGAGGAGGAGGAGGAGGAGGAGGAGAAGGAGAAGGAGGAAGTGGAGGAGGACAGCAATAACAACATCAACAAGCAGCAGAGGACACTAATCTCTGTAAAGGTAAGCTGTACTATCTATATAATTAACAGCGCCTGGTCTTCTGCCGGTCAATGTTTTCTTTTCCTTCCTCCTCGTCCTCGTTCCCATGCTTGTCCTCCTTATTTATGTCTTTTATTCATCCTCTTCCTTTCCATCCTCGTCCTTGTCCTCTTCGTCATCATTTTCGTTATACTCACATTTTTATTGCTCTCTTTGTCCTTTCCTCTTCCTCGTCCTCGTGTGTGTGTGTGTGTGTGTGTGTGTGTGTGTGTGTGTGTGTGTGTGTGTGTGTGTGTGTGTGTGTGTGTGTGTGTGAATGCGTGAGTCCATATGTGCGTGTTTTCATGCTTGCGTGCGTGCGTGAGTCGTCCCCCGGCAGCCTCAAATGAAGTGACCCACACACACACACACACACACACACACACAATAAATGAATTACCACACTGGATTCAATACCTGACATATTTTCCTTGTGAAACTCGGGTGCACAATTTTTTTTTTCTTCCCTTTCTTCTTTTTTGTCCCCTCTCTTTTTCGCTCTCTTTCTCTCTTCCTCTCCACCTTTTATTTCAAGCCCTTGCTCTCCCTCCCTCCTCTAGTGCATAAAAAGCCAGGTCATTCCTCCTCCTCCTCCTCCTCCATGTCCTGGCCTTCTGTCCACCCAGCCGAGTCCGCCACACACCGCTGCTCCTCACGCCTCGCCGACCGAACAGCCTGACAGTCTCCTTCTCCTCCTCCTCCTCCTCCTCCTCCTCCTCCTCCTCCTCCTCCTCCTCCTCCTCCTCTTCCTCCTCCTCCTCCTCCTCCTCCTCCTCCTCCTCCTCCTCCTCCTCCTCCTCCTCCTATTCCTCCTCTTCCTTCTCCTCTTCCTACTCCTCCTCCTCCTCCTCCTCCTCCTCCTCCTCCTCCTCCTCCTCCTCTTCCTCCTCCTCCTCCAACTGTCTCTGTGTCTCTCTATCTCTCTCTTTTCTCGTTTTCAATTCACTTATTTTCACTTCTTTTTTGTCTTGTTCTTTCTTCTTCTTTCTTTTCTTTTTCCTTGTTTTCATTTATCGACTTGTTTTCCTTCCTCAATTGCTATTCTTTCCTTTGCCTTCTTCCCCTTTCCTGCTTTTCTGTGTCATTTGCTGTTATTTCTTTCTCGTTCTTTTTCTTTCTGTTCTTTCTGTTCTTATGCATCATTGTCAGTAGTAGTAGTAGTAGTAGTAGTAGTAGTAGTTGTTGTAGTAGTAGTAGTAGTTGTTGTTGTTGTAGTAGTAGTAGTAGTAGTAGTAGCAGTAGTAGTAGTAGTAGTAGTAGTAGTAGTAGTAGTAGTAGTAGTAGTAGTAGTAGTAGCAGCAGCAGCAGCAGCAGCAGCAGTAGTAGTAGTTATAGATGTAGTGATCGTTATCTATTATTGTCCTCCTCCTCCTCCTCCTCCTCCTCCTCCTCCTCCTCCTCCTCCTCCTCCTCCTCCTCCTCCTCCTCCTCCTCCTCCTCCTCCTCCTCCTCCTCCTCCTCCTCCTCCTCCTCCTCCTAATAAACATATCTTTGTAACGCTTGCTCTTTCTTTGTAATTGTTTGTGTTTTCCTCCTCATTCTCTTCCTCAACCTCTTCTTCGTCTTCGACCTTCTCTCTCTCTCTCTCTCTCTCTCTCTCTCTCTCTCTCTCTCTCTCTCTCTCTCTCTCTCTCTCTCTCTCTCTCTCTCTCTCTCTCTCTCTCTCTCTCTCTCTTCGACTTCATTCTCGTCCTCATTCTTTTCCTCCTCCTCCTCCTCCTCCTCCTCCTCCTCCTCCTCCTCCTCCTCCTCCTCCTCCTCGTACATTCGTCTCAGCACACAGCAAAGTTCTCCCTTCCGTGAATTCGGGAAAACAAGACGAATTTTTTTTTTCCTGCATTTTCTCCTCTTCTCCACGAGTGAATTCCCCAAGACCTGTGACCCTAAAGACCTCCACATCCTCCTTCCTCTTCCTCTTCCTCTTCCTCTTCTTCTTCCTCTCCCTTAGTTTTCCCTTCCCTTCCCTCTTCCTCTTCCTGTTCCATTTCTTTTAATCTCCGTTTTTCTGTTTTTGTGTTCCTTTTTTCACGTGTGCCTGTCTGTGTCTGTCTGTGTGTTTGTCTGTTTTGTTGTGTTTTGTCTGTCCTTGCTTCCTCTTATTTTAATCTTCCTCCTCTCATATTTCATCGTTTCTCTTTCGTTTACCTCTCCTTTCCCTTCCCATTATCTATTCTTATGTTTCTGACAGTAATTACATTTATTTTTACTTCTTTCTTTCTTTCTTTCTTTCTTTCTTTCTTTTTTTTTTCTTCTTCTTCTTCTTCTTCTTCTTCTTCTTTTATTTGTGAATGACTTAATAGAACTCGATATTTTTTTCTCGCTTTCAATATTCACCTCTGCCTCACTAATTTTTTTTTTCTCTTTTCTTTCCTTTTCTTCTCTTTTAATCTCTTTCCCCTTCCACGTTAGTATATTTTGAGACTCCTTTTTCCTCCTCCGGTTCATAGAAAGGCCATCCTCCCCCTCCTCCTCCTCCCCCTCCTCCTCTTGTTGTTGTTGTTGTTGTTGTTGTTGTTGTTGTTATTGTTGTTGTTGTTGTTGTTGTTGTTGTTGTTGTCGTCGTCGTCGTTGTCGTTCCTCTTTTTTCTTCATCTACTTCATCTTCATCTTCCTCTTCTTTCCTCCTCCTCCTCCTCCTCCTTACGATTATTACTAAAGTTACCCCCCATCCCGTCCACCCCCTCCCCTTCCAACAGGCATGCAGCAGCGGTAGTGGTCGTGGAGTGTAGCACGTTCCTCTATTTTTATTCCCTGCTATAAAATTTCCATGGCCTGGCCCCGCGCAGGACACACACGGCACTCCCCGGTCCCTTGTACTGCCTGTGTGTGTCCTGCCGCGGTGACCAAGTAGGGGTGGTGGTGGTGGGTGGGGAGGAGTCTTGCTTTGTGCTATCTTGTTTGTGTGTAATTTACTGGTGTCAAGGTATATCTCTCTCTCTCTCTCTCTCTCTCTCTCTCTCTCTCTCTCTCTCTCTCTCTCTCTCTCTCTCTCTCTCTCTCTCTCTCTCTCTCTCTCTCTCTCTCTCTCTCTCTCTCTCTCTCTCTCTCTCTCTCTCATATAACACGTACTTTCAGCTAACTCCCCTTTCGTAAACCGACAGATTTCTTGGTATCCCTTTTTTCTATGTAAACTTGTGTAATCTCCTCCTCCTCCTCCTCCTCCTCTTCCTCCTCCTCCTCCTCCTCCTCCTCCTCCTCCTCCTCCTCCTCCTCCTCCTCCTCCTCCTCCTCCTCCTCCTCCTCCTCCTCCTCCTCCTCCTCCTTTCAAGTATTTACCTAGAAATTAGTCAAGTAATTAGATAGAATTTCTTACAAAGCAACCACGTAACACACTTTGGCTTTGTTGCTGTTTGGTTACTTTATATGATCTTCTTCCTCCTCTTCCTCCTCCTCTTCCTCCTAAAGTAACTGTATACCTTGGCATTAGTACTTCAATACTTATTCTTTATTTCCTTCCTTTGGACAATACATGCCATTCCTTAGACCATCATTGCATCCTCCAACACAACCCTTTCTTCATATTCCTCTCAGTGTCTCCCATCTTCCATCACACCCAGCTTTACCTTTCAGCTCAGCACACTCCACCACCTCCTGTCCTCGCACTCCACCCCATTCCCCTGGCCCTCTGCAGGTCTGTCAAGGGGTGTCATCGCCATCAGGACCCTCCCCTCACCCACCCTGTGCCTCCACGCCCGTCTCTTTCCCATCCATTCCCTCCTTTCCACACCTTTTTCCTTCCAGTCTCGTCTTATTCACTCCTCCGTGAGGCATTTCTGCCTGTGCGAAGTGGAGGAGGAGGAGGAGGAGGAGGAGGAGGAGGAGGACAGGAGAGGAGAGGAGGAGGAGGAGGAGAGAAGGAGAGGAGGGGAGGGGAGGGGAGGGGAGGGGAGGGGAAGAAGAAAAGGAAGAGTAGGAGAGGATGAGCAGGAGGAGGAGGAGGAGGAGGAGGAGGAGGAGGAGGAGGAAGAGGAAGAAGAGGAGGAAGAGTAGGAGAGGAGGAGAGGGGGAGGAAAAGAAGGATGAGGAGGATGAGGAGGATGAGGAGGAAGAGTAGGAGAGGAGGAGGAGGAGGAGGAGAAAGAAGAAGAAGAAGAAGAAGAAGAAGAAGAAGAAGAAGAAGAAGAAGAAGAAGAAGAAGAAGAAGAAGAAGAAAAGATAGAGAAGGACGAAAAATAATAAGAATAAAGCGAAGAAGGAGAGGAAAAAAGACGAAGAAGGAGAAGAAGAAAAAAAGATACCGAAAAAAAAGGAGACGACAACGGCGGCGACACTGGCAGTAGTAGCAGCAGTGACGGTAGTGGTAGTGGCGGCGGTAGTGGCACTGTTGGCGAGGGCAAGGAAAAGGCTTGAGGGTTGAAGGAATGGCTTGGGGGGCGGTGGGATGAGCGGCTTAGCGGGTATGGCCTGGAGGTGCGAGGGCTGCAAGGAAGGAAGACAACCAGGGTGGAGAGGTTGGGGGCTGTGGGCTGCGGGGGAGCTGCGTGGTATTTAAGGACTAACGGACTGAAAGATTGGGAGCATAAGGATTGAAGAGGTAGAGCCCGGAACTTACTGACTGTGGACTGGAAGGCTGTAAGATCTTTGCGGAGTTGTGGAGTTGAAGGGCTGAAGGATTTAAGGACTGGAAAGATGGAAGACTGGGCTGGCAAGTTCTTAGATT
>NC_087170.1:10646494-10678994 GCF_035594125.1 Scylla paramamosain | reverse complement strand
ATGTATATGTATGAATGTCTTTGTCTCATTAGAAAATCACAGCTGATGAGAGGGTCTGAAGGATGTCTTTGAAGGGCACGAAGGGTGCAACAAGGGTGATGTAGGGAAGGTGCTCAGGTTTAGTGATCAGGGGAAGACGAAAAGTGACGGACAGATTCAAGCTTGACAAAGTTGGATTTATAAATGAGACAGGAGAAAATTTGTTCCAAATAGCGGCAGGTAGAAAAGATTGAGTAATGAGGCTGGTAGTGCAGAGTCAATAGGAAACTGAGAGAAAATTAGATCAATTTGCGAATAGGGAAAATAGGTGGATGTAGGTATGTTTGTTTGACGCTATACGGACTGCCGCGTGGAGGATTACCGGCTTCTTGCTGCATATGTTGATGTATCGCTCTCTCTCTCTCTCTCTCTCTCTCTCTCTCTCTCTCTCTCTCAAGGAAAAAAAAAACTATCTTCTATATTCCGGTGGGTAATTATGTCCTTGAGCCTCTTGTTCTTTGTGGTGTGAGGGTGTTCATTCACTCCTGGCGTCACCACCGTAGCAAGAGGGCGCGGCTGTCACCACAGATACTGAAGCTCGGTGGTCATCACTGCCCCAGACACACCGCCCCCAGTGAAGTGTACACAGCGGGCACCACACACGCGCCCAACACTTCCTTCCACGCCACTTGTTGGAATTATTCATGTATTCATTCATTGTTTCTGCGAGTAATTAAGTTTTTACATAGTATTTATATATTCATGCTTTTGTTTGTCTATTTATTTATGTATTTATTTATTTATTTATTGCATCACAGCTTTTTTCATCATTTCATCATGTTTTTTTCCTTGTCATTTTTTCAATTGTTTTTGCGTTCTTTGTCATGACAATTTTCACTACTTCATTCGTATTTATGTATTATTCTCTTTTACTGTACCAATCACTGTTACATCTGATTTATTAATTCATTTTCATATGTAGTATGTATGTATGTATGTATGCATGCATGCATGTATGTATTGATTTAAATTTACATTCCTCCAACTTCCTTTCTTTTTTTATTCTTTTTTTTTTTTTTTTCTTTACAGTATTACAACCATGCATTAGCTTATAGATTTATTTATTTGGCATTACCTTGGCATGCCTTTTATGCATTAGTTTCTCCACTGCTGCATTCACGAGCTGATTTATTCATGAGGAAATACTTCTTCGCGGCGCGAGTGACATGCAGTACGTACATTGCGGGCTTTGGTTCTTTAGATCACATCCGTGCCTTTGTTGGCGTGTTTGATGCATTGGCGCGGCGGTGCTTAACCTTGGCCTGCGCCACGCCGGGGAGCCACACTCAGTACCTGCGAGATTTGCTTCCGGGAACCATTTTTCGGAAGTCTATGTGAGTACGAGTATATGCGCTCGCTGTGATGACGGCCGGCTGTACCTCCGAAACTACCCACAGGGTATTTTCTGAAATATTCTTATTGTGATTCCTACACAAAGTTAACATTTTATGAGTTATTAAATTCAACTCAACCTAACCTGTAACTCTAACTAGTCTAAACCAGTCTAGCGTCTTCAAGAGTGATTGGCACTACTCTTCCAGACTTCGAAAATATGCTTCCGGGAATGTGTTTGAGGAAGGTGCAGTGTAGTATGTTAGGCCAATTTGGTTACATATTAAACTTCACTATTGACTTTTCTGAACTTTGTTGCTCATATTCGTAACTGTTTGTGGCTCTTTCAAGGACTACTTCCAAAGACAACAGAGATAAATGACTTGTTACGTCCTCGTGGGTGTTTTCCCATTAATGACTTAAGGTCCTTCTTTCATCATCATTAGTGTCCTAAATTCACTCTCGAAATCCCTGATAACATCCACCAGAGCCTGCTTAAGATAGACGAGGTGAGGCGCCAGACTGTTTCAAAATAGGGTCTTACGTTCGTAGTGGTGGGCAGTGAAGGCCGCCTAGACCCACTCAGGCCCTGGCGATCACGTGTGGCCTGCCTAGCAACGTGTCGACCTCGCGTGCTGCTTTACCTCGTGTTCTGTGAAGAGTTCGCTCCTTTGACAGATGGCCAGATGGAAGGTGGCCTCTCTCGGGTTCGATATTGATAAGGTTAGACTAAGAAAAGATAGGAAGCAATTGGTTCTCAAATAGGAAAGTGGATGATTGGAATAAACCCTGGTTGTCTGATTGTTAGTACCGGGTCAGTGAGGAGCTTTGGAAGATTAGATAAATTTATTGACTGGTATGACGGGTGGCTACAGGCAGACATGTTTCACGCAGGGACTGTTGTATTGTAGCTTCCATAATACTGATTGGTTATGACCCTTTGTTCTTTTGCACAGTGTGCCTTCACGTCAATTCCAGTGTTTCCATGTTTCTATGTTCTCCAAAGCTTGGCACGACATCTTTATTCTATCGCATTTTTTATTGCCTAGTTTTGCCTTCCATTGGCGCCTTTGATGCTTTACAAATGAATATAAAACAGCAGTAGATTCCTGTGCTCTAAGCAGGATGTTATGTCTGGCTGCCTTGCCGCATACTAACTATTGTATAAGAGAGAGAGAGAGAGAGAGAGAGAGAGAGAGAGAGAGAGAGAGAGAGAGAGAGAGAGAGAGAGAGAGAGAGAGAGAGAGAGAGAGAGAGAGAGAGAGAGAGAGAGAGAGAGAGAGAGAGAGAGAGAGAGAGAGAGAGCTGCAACATAAAGGAAGGGGAACGTGTAATCTACGGCTGGTATTATTTGTGGGCGAAGGTACAAATGCTTTTATGGTAATTTGTTGTGTGTACAGAATAGGTTGAGGCGCGGTGTTTGTTTGTATGTTTGGAGGATTAATAAAATACTTGTAGGTGGGTGGTGGAGGGAATAGAGGCTGAAGAGTGGACGGTTTATTCCCGTGTTCCCTTCACCTTCCACCCAACGCGTCGCGGTGTCCTCACTGGAATGCAACAGTGTGAGGGAATGTGGCATGAAACGGAAGTACTTAATGACGTTTCAGGTCTTGCATTCTTCAGTGTAAGAGAAATAGTATCTCTGCTTTTCAGCCCGTGTTTCCTCCCACAGCCACACTCCACCCACGTCCTCAGAATAAAATTACTGTTCAGACTATTTACTACTTAGTGTATGGTGGTGTAGCCTGTGCAGCCTCTGTGACAACATTGTAGTGCAGAACAACATTAACCTGACCTTTAAGAATACTGGACTGCTGTCCTTGCATCAGTACGGGAAAGGTTCAGATTAATTGATTTCAAGACTCTGCACCAACAAAATCAATCATTCAGTCAATTCTAACCTTTAGTGAGCGCATCCCCTGTACTTAGGAAGAGGAATCGTATTAGAGGATAAGAAAATAAGCAAAGGTACGAGCCAGGAGGTCCACGCGCAGCACTCTCTCTATAAAACATACGTACCCAAGAGTGGATTTACTCGTAGTTGTCATCCTTATCCAGAAGTCCATGTAATCATTCAAAACTCCCATCGACTCTGCATTAACAACGTGATTACTGAATTTGTTCCAGTCTTGTAGCAGTCTCTGAGAACCAATTTCTTATCTCTTTGAAACAAAATGCTATCAAGCTTGAACCCTCTACTTCTGGTCCGATTCTGTGCACTAAGCATAAGATTTTGTTTATGTCATTTTTGCTACATACCTTATTCCTCTTTAATACCTCTATTAGATTTCCTCGTAATCTAAGCCTCTGTAACTAATGTAAATTCAAAAGCTTTAGTCTAGTCTCGTAAAGAATATTTCGCATCCTTTTCATCTTATTAGTTATTCTTTTCTGTACTGCCTGGAACAAAGCTGCGTATATCATTCTGTGACGCGGGACCAGATTAGAAGCTACGAGAATTGTGTGAATATTGGAGAAGTGTGTGAATATTGGAGTGGCTGCTTGCGCGTTAAGGAACGATGAGACGAAATGGATTTACTGCAGAGGAACAGTACAGCACAGGACAGATCGTACACTCCATTGCGCACGAAAGTGATAACGTATGCCGGAGCCTTCCACTGTGCTGGTATTGTTCCTGTACCGATGCTTTATGTAGAGGAGTGTAATAAGACCTCATGATATGCTGCTGCTTTGGTTTCCTTTGTAACAGTGTGTTGTAGGTTTGGTAAATAGTTGATTAATCTACCACATTGATTTCTACTGCATTTAGCGCTTTCTTTCAGTCTTAAGGCCTCTGATCTGTTGAGAGTTAGTCAGTTATCAGAGGACCCGAGATGGAGGCAAACACTCAGTACGTACAGTGGAAGTGGGTGTGGCTGGTTAATTGACTTTTGATGTGACTGTACCAGCACAGCACATCCATACCGCAGCGTCACACAACACTAGAAATGTTCAGCACCGTCATTACTACATATGGAAGACTTGGTATGAATGTGTCGTACTTTGAAGTAACGTAAAAAAATTTTAAAGTTGCAATGAAAGACAGAAAATTTAAGGAGAAAATAAAGATAGCAAAGAGTATAGACATATATACTGATACTGAGTATTGATTATATAAGAACTTGTAGAAAATTAGTAAAGAAAGAGAAAAAAAAAGGGAGAGATATTGAAGAAAAGGTAATCAAGATAGTTTATGGAAAGAAAATTTTACATAAAAGAAAGCAAACACATGTTTCGTCAGTAGATAATACAACTGATTCCACATAACGGTGATATATTTATTACAATCACAACTGTAAAGTCATCCGTTATATGAAAATATACTACCTTTCTTCACTAGCTGGGGATCGTTTTGGCTTTCTCTTTAGGGATTATTACCTCAGTGGGCTGTTTTTTTCTTCCTTTTTTGTTGTGCCAGGCCAGTGACCCTCTTGCATGAAAAGAGAAAAGGTGGGATGATGTTAAATGTTAGACAATACATTTAATTGAGTGTAAGGGACACTCACCTACAAATGACGTAAGTAGTGATGCCAAGCTGCAGAAAATTATAAAAAAAAAGGCAGTTCTGGCCAACACACTCATCCCATCACCCGCCCCCCCGCTCCTCTTGGTCAGTGCGGGGGTCCTTATGTAAAGCAGCCCATATACTCATTTCTATAATTCGTAGACACGAAATTTCTTGGATTTCGTTACCTCACTTCTTAAGGCGACCGTATTATTGGGAAAACTTTAACCTGGTATAAGAAGTGAGGAAAAAAAAAAAAAAAAAGAAAAAGGTGAATTATTTTGACATCATAGAGAAGTGTTCATTCTCTGGTGAAAAAAAAAAAAAACGTATTATCAGGAAAATTCTAACCTGGTATAGTAAATGCATAAAAAAAATGTTGAACTACTCGTATTTTGACAGAAAACTTAATCTTCTGGAAAAAAACTCTCTCTCTCTCTCTCTCTCTCTCTCTCTCTCTCTCTCTCTCAGATCGGAGCGTCAGAAGCAGGAGAACCATCAAGCCTTGTCGTGGTAATGCCTGGCCCGTGCTGCCGGTGTGAGGGACGCAGGGCGGGGGCTGGGAGGCGGGGAGTGGGGGGCGGCAGTAATGTGGTTCGGGAAAGACTTGCTGACTTACAAGAATTACTGGTAAAAAAAATGTGACGACGAAAAGCCACAAGCCAGATTCCTTGGATTTTCCTCCTGTCATCCGGTTACCGCTTACACCACCCATAAGTCTTGTGTGTGTGTGTGTGTGTGTGTTTTGCTTCGGGGAACATGGAGTATACAAGTGTGAGTCCCGAAGACATGTCCACCCCGCTTCCCGAAAGTGTCCACCACAACACACTGGCTGGCGTGGGTGTTGTTGTTGTTGTTGTTGTTGTCACCATTGTTACTACTACTACTACTACTACTACTACTACTACTACTACTACTACTGCTACTGCTACTACCACCTCCACCACCGTCATCTGTATCACAGCAGCTTCACCTTCGTAGTGTGGTGTAGTGAGGAGCGTTTCTCCCATACCTACAGGACTGGACCCCATGATGCGCGCGCGTGTGTGTGTGTGTGTGTGTGTGTGTGTGTGTGTGTGTGTGTGTGGGAGGGTGAACTTCCTACCTTTACTTGAATACTTGCTGATATATCTGTTGACAAATAGATCCATTATTATTATTATTATTATTATTATTATTATTATTATTATTATTATTATTATTATTATTATTATTATTATTATTATTTTGTTTTGTTGTTGTTACCATTATTATTATTGGTGTCATTGTTCTAACTATTTAAAAACGTTATTGTGATTTATTGCCCCGCGCTGCTTGTGTCTGGTTTGTATGTTTATTTGTTAATTTATTGATTGATTTATGTAACAATTCGTTGACGCTATTAGTATTTTTTTTTTTACATGTTTCCCGCCGTTGATGGTGTGTGTGTGTGTGTGTGTGTGTGTGTGTGTGTGTGTGTGTGTGTGTGTGTGTGTGTGTGTGTGTAATTAATGGGCGAGAATTGGATGAGTGGGCGACGAATTGAACGATGCGCTGCTACCATATCACACACACACACACACACACACACACACACACACACACACACACACACACACACACCACCCTCACTCTCACCCTCACTCCCTCCATCCCCAGGCGAGGCACCATGGGCGCAGGGCGGGGGTGGAGGCGTCATGACGAACCTGAATTACAGCCACGCATGCCCACGGGTCTGCCAGCACGCCCTACACCCATACACCCTTTAATACACTCCTGTGACCACGATAGGGAGAGGAGTCATCACCACCACCACCACCACCACCACCACCTGTAATCAACGGCCACTACACAGGTGAGGTTAATTAAGGCGGTGCTGTGAGGCGGTGATCACGTTGGGCTATTGCTTTATAACCACCAATTAAGCACCAGCTGGCCGGACCCACAGGCTTGTTATCAGGTGGTCAGTTGGTCACAGCCCCGTCGCCACCACTGCCGCTGCCGCCGCTGCTGTCGTGCTGTAATTGTGCAGTGGTGTGTTCTATAATAGTGTGCGTGGGAGGGTTTTATTCCAGGTGTATTGCCATTAATTGCTCTTACCTGACCCTGTTACGTGAGCTGCTTCGTTATGGTTTGTTTGTTATGCAGCGATTTGTTTTGTTCTGCTCTTGTTTTGTGGTCTACCACGTGTTTTGTCTTTTTTGTACGGGATTTGTGTTGTGTTAACGAGCGTAGTACATAGCCTGTAGTACTTACTCTTCCTGCGCTTAACTGGCTTGTGTGTGTGTGTGTGTGTGTGTGTGTGTGTGTGTGTGTGTGTGTGAGGGGGAGGGGGCAGGACACACACACACACACACACACACACACACAGTAAGTAAATAAGTTTATTGACCACAGTTCCACTGATACACAAACTCTTTTGCAATACACCATATGCTATAATGTAATTTCCACATAAGAGACTTAAAAATTATGGTCCATATTATCAACATAGCAATGAAACAATGCCTCTGAAAACTTCGGATGAAAGTTTGAAAGTAAAATCCTGTATAAAGATTTAACCACAAAAAATATTACATGAACAATAAATAAAGGCTCAACACGTCACACCTTGTACATTATAACTAATTCAAAATATAAAAGCAACCACAGTTTGAGAAGTATGAATGTGTACCGTAAAAAATAATCAAACGTAAAAGAAAAAAAAATATCAACACTACAATTAAAACATTAATAATCTTAGGAAAAAAAATACAATAGTAATAATAAAAGAAAAGATCAATTTAAACATTATTGAAGACAAGACAATACTCAGTACAATTTCTCAGCAGCAGAGTGCTGACCATCACCACCAGTCACCTGACGCCACGTGGTAAAGTTACAAGCTGTACGTGTGTCACGCGTCACCGGCAGGACTCCACCAGACGTGGCTCCATCTGCACGGCGCGGCACGGCACGGCACGGACACAGCCACTCCGCCGCCTCCAGACGTGGCCGCCCACGCCGATTCCAGTGGCCCGTTTCAATCGCTGAGTTGTGACCGATGTCCCGTAGCAGACTAAGTGCAGTGCGGTGTATTTCATTAATATTACCACGGCACTGATACAGTGAGTGACAGAGAGGGAAGGATTTAATGCTGTGTAGCACAGCCTTCTTGATAAGGTGGAATGAATAATGGATCGCTTGAAAGATTCAATACCAATTGAGAAATCATCAATGGAATTGTCTATCAAATCATGTCAATGTGTACGTACCTGTCAGCGTGCTGCCCTCCAAGATCAGCCTGAAGGCGTGCGCCCGTGGGTGATGGGGCCTTGCGCGCCTCTCCCTACACACTCATGTTTTTTTTCTGCTTTGTTGGTATCAGGGACTTCAGTGGCGGGAACCCAAGCTTCGCGTAACACAGCTCTGCACACGTCGTTATGCGAACTCTCACAGCTGTGTGATGCTCCAGACAGGTCTTAGAATCCCACTGCAGCAAGACTGAGCCGTACAAGACTGATGGCATCAAGGTTGCTTCAAGCATTTTTCTTTAAATAAAAAGGAATGTCAATATTATTATTCCAGAAAGAAAAACAAACTTAAGGGTGTGGCACGTCGTGGCGTGGTTGTAGGCGTGGGCGGCGATGGCAGATGACAACTTGCCGTCACTTGTAGGAACATTTCCTTGACACACGTGCTTGCTGCACCACTCCACCACCATCTGGCCTTCCAGGAGCGGCTCACGCTCTCTCTCCGAGGCTTGGATTGCAAAAAAATCTTAGTTTTGTTGTTATTTACAACCCTACCGCTGTCTGTATAAAACTGATGTAGCAGTGCAAGCTTATGTTCCGTCCCGCGGCGCGTCGTGGCGAGGAGAGCGGCACCTTCCACAAGGACGAGCAGATGCAGCCAATCCAAAATTCCGTCTGGAACACAACCAGACTTTATCAGATTTATCATATTATTTACCAAATTAACGAACAGTACACAGATGTTGGGGACCCTTGCCTGGCGCTGATCTTTTCCTCTACGAGTGCTGCACCAATCACACTCAGTCACACGTGCGACCTGCGCACCATTTCACGCAACACACGAGCGAGGCACACGCTCATGGGCCATCGACAAATCGACGAAGCATGCATATAGTTTGCATTTTTTTTCTTAAGGGCGACACTCCAATTAAGTCTCAACGTGACGTGCTGAGTGTAGCTCCTGTCCTGTTTGCTTCCAGCCTGCTCCATGCGTGGGGTGAACCACAGACTCAAGCGAGTTGGCAGCACCATGTCAGACAGCTTCGCCAAAGCATTGATGATATTCATACCACGATAATTCTTAGTTAGCGATCACTTGCCTTTCTTAAATATGATGACCATACGTGCCCCCTGCCTGTGGTAAGAGTCGAAGGAAAGTAGTCTTTAACGACTCAAGCATGAAGTTTATCCATTGGGCTGCTAACAATTTTATTACTCCTGGCCTTACACCGTCGGGGCCGCAAGCCTCACCTTGCTCTAGTTGATGAGTCTCCGTTATTAATTAACATAATGTGATATCACCATCAAGAACTGGTATACTAGTTGCAAACACACACACACACACACACACAAACCGTGCTTCCCCGCACACCCATCGCCGCCCATAGTGATGCCCAGCCTCGGGAGTTCCCCCAGCCTCCAGGGCTTTCCTCCCGACGCTCCGTGCCTTCACCCTTACCTGCAGCACTGAGCCTTGTCTGGGAGGCGCCACACACCACCAAGCTCATATAATTTCTTTCAGTTTTCATTGTAAAACACTGCCACTTGTCACTGTATTCCCCCACACTCCGTAACCACTAAGAACCTATTAGTATTAACATGTTTATTTTCAGTCTCGCGACTGCAACATTAATAACCCGTTTATTAGTATTGTTATTATTATTTTTATTGTCAAACAAAAGAACACACACACACACACACACACACACACACACACACACACACACAGGTGAAGCAGCTTAGAGAGGCTTTGGTTTCATAGTAACTTCGATGAATAAGCTCGTCTTCCTCCTTCTCCTCCTCCTCCTCCTCCTCCTCCTCCTCCTCCTCCTCCGCTAAGTGCCCTTCTCTTGGACGCTTCAGATTGACATCCTGGACGCAGGAAGAAGGTAATCCACAGACTCTGGGAAGATAATGACCATGGCCTCCCTTCACCCGGTACTCTTAACCTTCATGTACCTTTGTTGACCCTTCCTTAACACAGCTCTCTTATTGTACCTTAAGTAGTCTTTCCTGGTGGACCCTCCCCTCCTTTATCTTTGAAGGTGCTTTGGTAAACCTTTATCGCGAGTACCCTTCTCATTGAGCTTTCTTTCCTGAGCCCTTTTCTTCTGTCTACCCGGAGTGTACATTAAGTTTAGCGTGTGTAAGGTTTATTTTCTGTTTTATTTCCTGTGAAGTACGCGGCGCCATGTCACTTCGTTGATGCGTCAAAATTTTAGCTCAGTGATCCCTGATTTGGTATATTTTGCATTACGTTTTCTTCCAGGTTTCGTTTTCTTTGTGGAGTATTTTCAATCAGTGAGTCAATCGATCAATAAATTAATTTCTATTTTCGTGCTTAAAATTAGATGGTGTGTTTTTTATTTACGTCTTTTGGTGATTCTCTTCCTCTGCTGGGTGACATTTAGCGCTGCTGCTTCTGGTTTCTTTCCGCGTTAGTGTTTAAAAATAGATGGTTCGTTTGTTCCTTTGTTCCTGTGTTTCGGTGTCTTGTGTCTCGGTGAGTCTGAATTCCTTCGCCACAGTGCAGGGAACACTTCACCAACGCGTGACATTTAACACTCCTTTCTTTTTTTTTCCCTTCTATTTTTTCTGTACTATATTTTCTTTCCGTCGTTATGTTTTCAGCAAGTTAGTCTTTTAATTCTTTTTTGTCTTGGTCTGTCTTGTCTTGTCCTGTCATGTCTTGTCCTCTGTAGGAATTTAGCGTTAGTTTGGTACGCATTCCAGGAACAGGTGACATTTAAAGTCTCTCTCTCTCTCTCTCTCTCTCTCTCTCTCTCTCTCTCTCTCTCTCTCTCTCTCTCTCTCTCTCTCTCTCTCTCTCTCTCTCTCTCTCTCTCTCTCTCTCTCTCTTCATAGCGTTTTGTCGCCGTGTTTGTGTTGACAGTAAATGACGTGTTTGCCGCAGTGTCTTGAGGGCCGCCGCGCCTGCTTCAAGGGAACACTCAGGTACAGGCGACACTCTTTGCTGGCTTCATCTCATACATTTACTCCCATTTTACGTTCCATTTCTTTCCGCGGTTGTGTTCGGAATGCAGTGGTTTGTTTGGTCTTGTCCCTCGTGGCTGTCACTCCCCCTTAGGTGATGTAACTCTTCAGGAGCACATTAGCGTGTCTGGTTCGCTTCTGTGTTGCCTGTGTTATCTGTACACGTAAAAACTGCTCTTCAGGTGATGCAACTCTTCGGGGACAGATTGTCTTTAAGTGTCTCTCTTGTTTCTGTGTTACCTGTCTTACCTATGCACGTGAAAACAGCTGGAGTGATGAGGGAAGGAAGGAAGTTAATTATCCTCTTGCTTCTGTGTTACCTGCTTCACCTGTGTTACCTGTGTACATAATAACTGGAGGAGTAATAAGAAAAGGCGTTAATTATCCCTTTGTTTCTGTGTTACTTGTGTTACCGCTCCTACCTGTGTTACCTGTACACGTAAAAACTGGAGGAGTGATGAGGAAAGTCGTTAATTATCCACCTGCCCGAGCGGCCCCGTGATCCATGATGTCCTGACGTGGCTAATGACCGCCTGGCTGCCTAACAAGCTCACTCATTACCAGAGTACCTGTGTAATTGATTACCTAATTAGATATATATCTAAATACTTACTGACTCATTAACCAACTCATTAACTAATTAGGTCACTAGATAACTTTGCGAAGTGCTATGAAAATGGAGTTAATTATATGAATAGGTGACTGTTGATTACTGCCACAGCAAGCAACTATTAAACTAGGAGAGTAACACGTACTATCTAAGTAAATATTACCTGAGTAAGCAAGTAACTATTTAACGAGAAGAGTAACTTGTATTGGCCAGATAAACATTAAGTAATTGCGTATCTACTGAGTGAGTGAATCAAGGAAATAATGGCATAGGGAAAAATGAGATACAAAAAACATAGTATATAGAGAAAATAGTTGAAAAAACGTGGTGCAGGAAAAGAATGTTAAAATTATGATACAGAAAAAAAAGAGTACAAAAACATGGTGCTGGTGGAAAAAAAGATGCAGAATTTATTATATAGGCAATAAAAGAGTATAAAAATTACGATACAGGAAAAAGAATATAGAAATTGTGATGCAGAAAAAAAAGATCACAAAAAGCATAGCACAGAAAAAAAAAAAACATGGCAAGGGAAAAACAAATATGGCACCGAAAAAAAAAATAGTATGAAAAGCACTGGAAAGAAAAAAAAAAAAGTATGGCAGTGGAAAACTTAATCCTGCTCAGGCTAATCTAATCAGCGGTGTGACATGCCAACGTTTCGGTGCGCGCCTTTTATTTCACCCCCCCTACTCCACTTTGTGACGTTTTTCAGTGACGTTTTTTAATCTATCTTTTCTACTTATATATATATATATATATATATATATATATATATATATATATATATATATATATATATATATATATATATATATATATATATATATATATATATATATATATATATATATATATATATATTTTTTTTCCCTGCACCGTTTATTCCCGCGTTTCCCAGATACTGTTTACGAGTACCTGGTCAATAACTGCATAACTGACTGACTAACCAGCAATGAACAATGTATAACTAACCATGCAACAAACTAACTAATAACAATGATGAACTTAGTGGCTGATGAATAATGTAATAACAGACTAACTACGCATTGAACTAACGAGCTAATTAACGAATAATTTGGCCAATAACATAATTACGTCACGAATTAGCCACAATTAACGCGGCACAACTAAACCAGCCATTAAACCTCCATAATGTACATTGCCTCTCAGCCCTTCCCTTTCCGCTTGTTTCTCCCCTCCCCCCCCTCCCCCCAAGCCTCTTAACGCCATGCTCCTCCTCCTCCTCCTCCTCCTCCTCCTCCTCCTCCTCCTCCTCCTCCTCCTCCTCCTCCTCCTCCTCCTCCTCCTCCTACTACTACTACTACTACTGTCTAATGGCTTCTTGCAGCTATTCTTATTTTCTTATGTTCCTATGTTAACACCACCACAACGATAATAATAATAATAATAACAACTACCACCACCACCACCACCACCACCACCACCACCCAGGGCTGTCAATACCTCTCCGCCTCCTGTATGTGTGAGTCACCATTATCACACAGTACGTAGTGACAGTGAACTTAGTGCTGACTGCTCCCCCCCTCCCACTCCCGCTCTCCTCTTCCCCCCCCTCCTCCAAGTGTCCCGTCGAGATCCCAAATACAGTCGATATTGGTGTGTGCGTGGTGTGTCTGGGCGCAGTGTACGTGTGTGTGTGTGTGTGTGTGTGTGTGTACGTTATTGCTGTTATTATTATCATTATTATTATTTTTATTATTATTATCATTATTATTATTATTATTATTATTATTATTATTATTATTATTATTATTATTATTATTATTATTATTATTAATATTATTATTATTACTATTATTATTATTATTGATTTTCATTTGTTCTTGATTCTTTTAATTTCTTATTTCTTGCTGTTTTTGTTTTTGTTGGTTTTTCTTTTCATATTTTCCTTGTTGGTATCTTCATTTTCTTTTTCTTCCTTTCTTCCTATCTCCTCCTCCTCCTCATGATGTTGATAATAATAATAACAACAACAACAACAACAACAACAACAACAACAACAACAACAACAATAATACAGTATGAACATCCAATTGTATAACAGTTTAAAGTTTAATGTATTGTGCTGAAATAAACTTTGTTGTATATACCACTATGTTATATGTGTAGGAGAGAGAGAGAGAGAGAGAGAGAGAGAGAGAGAGAGAGAGAGAGAGAGAGAGAGAGAGAGAGAGAGAGAGAGAGAGAGAGAGAGAGAGAGAGAATCAGTCAGTCAGTCAGTCAGTCAGTCAGTCAGTTATTCCGTTGCTTATTTTTTCAGTATGTCAGTAATGCAGCCATTCAATCATTCAATCTGTCAGTCAGCCAACCAGTCAGTTAGTCTGTCAGTTAGTCAGTCAGTCAGTCAACCTGTCAGTCAGTCAGTCTGCGAGTCAATCAATTAGCCTTTAAGTCATTCAGCCAGTCAGCTAACAGTCGGTTACCCAATTGGGCACTTAATCAGCCAGTCAGCCAGCCAGTCATTCATTCATTCATTCATTCATTCATGCATTCATTCAGTCAGTCAGTCAGTCAGTCAGTTAGTCAGTCAGTCAGTGAGGACCTTATGTGAGCCGCCGCAGCCCACCACCACCACCACCACCACCACCGCTGCCCCAACACGGCACCTTCCCTCACCCATTGAAAAGTTAGGGAATTTTTAAATATTTTCAAGGTCAGTGCGCGGTGATGGCATTATGTGGTGCGTCTGTGAATCTGGAATGCTGTCAGGAAGCTCAGAGAGGGCGAGTCAGGAAATCTTGTCGTGAGTGAGAGGGAAAGAAAAAAAAAAAAGAAAAAAAGGAAGCGTCTGGTGAATATTTCTTATTTTTTATTTGAAGACTAATTTTGCCCAACAATTTACTCTTCCATCTGATTTGACCTATAAAAAGAAAAGTCTTCCATCTCATACTGTGTTTGAGATAGTGTCGCTTATCACAAAGAAACCTCGTGAGGGTCAACAGATGTGCTGCTATTTTTTCTTCCTTTATGTTCACTTCCTTATCTCCTGTGACATCATATTTCTCCCAGTGAGTGCCGGGTCCGAAGGTCAACTGTCTCATAAATCTACATTTCCTTGGCGTGGTGAGGCTGTTTGGCGTGAAAAAAGTTAACTGTTATTACCGCAAGGACACGCCTTTGCTTCCTTACGTCCACCGCGCTCTGTCAACTCTGGCGCTGTAATCTGGCTGCCTCGGGACACGCGATCATGGTAACACTGTCCAGGGCGATGCTGTCACCCGATGATTGATAGACGGGTTGATGATGTCCCGTCTGTCTTAAAAATGAAAGAAACTGATTTTATATTCTTACCTAAAACCTTTATTTACTACTTCCGGTCTGTTTGAAAAATGAGCGAAGCTGAGTTTTTATATTCTTATCTGAAACCTTTATTTAACAGCTCCGGTCTGTTATAGAAATGAAGGAAACTGACTTTTTATATTCTTGTCCTAAAACCTTTGTTTACTAGTTCCTGTCTGTTTTAAAAATGAAGGAAACTGACTTTATATTCTTATCTAAACCTTTATTCACTCGACACCGGCCTGTGCATGTAGAAATCCTCACAAATCTTACAAATAGCTCAAGGTTTTGGTCGGATTTCAGTGTCAGTTTGCCACTCATTTGTACATGGAGCGTGAATGGCTGAGGCAGGGGGCCGGTGAGCGCCTCGGCCAGACAGGGTATCGCAAGGTGTCTCGTGTTCGCGTGTCCCCTGCTGGTGGAATTACTTCGCCAGCCAGGGCGTGATGGAGTGCTCGTCCCTTGTGTTCACCGCGGCGCTGCGGCGGATCCACTGCCGACGTGTGTGGAATGAATCACATTTTCCCATGATAGTGATGAGTGGCGTGAAATAGGTAAAAATTATTGCTTGTACATTCTCTTTCTCTCCCTTTTCCTCATTGCATGTACATAGTTATCATATATTCGCCTTAATGTAATAAGCTTGCAGGCCAACCTTGTCCAGCAGTTTACAGTTTCCTATAAAACAGTGACAGTGTTTGGTGTAAAATGTATGATATTACCACCTCTCCCTCTCTCGCCCTCTCTCTGTTTCTCTTTTAACTTCCTCCCATACAGTCATCTAATGTTCACGCCATATAATAGTAACTTTGAAAGCCAACTTTTCTGATACTTTAGTATTACTTTGAATTAACGACGCTGTATTATGTGAGAGGGAAAATATTATAGAAAACGACCTCTCTCTCTGCTTCCTTACATGCAATGGCGGCAAGACACGATAGTTTTATCATGTGCCTTAATATATTTTGGCATTTCTACTTCAGTGTGAAAAAAAAAAAGATTACAAGAGCACTCCGTTTCTTCCTTACATTTATTTATACCGGCACAAGATAGGGTTAGAAATATGCCTCAGTAATTTTCCGTATTTCCACTTCAATATTTTAGTGAGGAAAACTTAACCTAGGTCATGCAAGGTTAGGGAATTTGGCGAACTTTATCATGTGTGTGTGATTCGCGCCTGTGTAACCCTGACCCTGCTCGCTCCCGCCGCCAAGCCAACTCACGCCTGAAATGGTTTAAAGCACTTCATTTGCAATACATGTGCGCACTCCCTGCCTCTGTCTCTCATACAGAGCGTCTAGCAAGTTAGTGGCTGAGGAGAGACTGTGCATTGAACATTTGCAGGGAACAGAAGATAAATCACCCTTTCCTTGGCGTGGTGAGGCTGTTTGGCGTGAAAAGTTTAAGTAAAAGGGTTCTGGCCAAGGGCAACAATAAGGCTATATATATATATATATATATAAAAAAAAAAAAAATCCAATGAAATAGCAAGTCCTGAAAAAGTACAGTCAAAAGGATTATCCAAAATTATGAGAACTATCTTGAAGCCTCCCTCTTCCTTAATGGCAGCCTGTCACAAACTGATACTCCTACACAGTGATAGTCAGCCTGGGTGCATGAACTTTTCAAAGGGTGCGTGGAAATACTGGGGTACAATGGAAGGGTACATGACATGGCCAGTGTGCACAACAGGAAGTGGGAGAGTAGTGTGTCACGTAAGAAATTTATTTAAATTGAGATTAAAATATTTGGAATAGATGTATTATATTAATATTTTCCGCCTCACATATTTGAGATGTGGTATTTTGCTTCATCATACATTTAGCACTGCATCAATTATATTTATGTCAGAGTAGCTATTTTCAATTTTTAAATAGAGATCATATACATTTATTTATATATTTTTAATTCTTTAAAGAAAAGCGCGTTCGTTCGTTCTGGGCGCAAGGGCACATGAATTTCTCAAAAGCTCCAGGAAGAATGTATTAACTTGGAAAAAGCTGTGAATCACTGCCATAGAACACAGGGAAGGGCAGAGGCTGTGTACTGAGCGGAGTGAGTGGCACGAGTGGTTTGTCATTCATTAGACGTGTAATCATAGAAATTTGCGTTTATGTTTATTATATAGTTAACAGATATCACCTTACTCTTCTGATATCACAAATTCCTTCCTACATACAAGTCAACGCACTCAGCCCCTCAGCCACCTAGTCCTACAAATATCAATACAAAACAACACAACGAGTCGTCCCTGAGTCCCTTACTTCCACACATACTCACACAAAGCAATTAACACGCTGAGTCCCCTTACACAAACAATCTTACAAATTTCCACACAAAACGCTAAGTACAAACGAGTAAGTCTTTAGTTCCATACTCGTATAGTCTCCGTCAGAAGCCTTGTAACCAGACGCTCTCAATCCAGTGTGTTTAGCGCGTTCCTTGAGCCTTACGTCCTCTGATCTCCTGGGAACCTTTCACTTCTCAGGGTTTGCAAGGTGACAGGCAGCACATAGGAGGACTTACGGTGGAGATGAAACGGTTAAATTAATGGAAAAGAATACAGGACTTGAACAAACTTTTGGCCGTGACTGTACCTATCCATACGTAGTTCCGTTAGCCACATCATCTCACAACTTTACACTTTACTTAACGCATTGCTTCCTTATGTCTTACGTATCCTACACACCAAGACTTTTTTTTTTACTGCCATAGACATAACCCACTTTCATTGCACCTTCGAAGCCACAAAAACCATTATTTCCTCTTATGTTTGATATTTCACCTTTATTGTTCTATTTTCTCTCATAACTGGATGATAAAGAGTTACTATCGTCTTACCTCCTCTTTACTCTCTCTCTCTCTCTCTCTCTCTCTCTCTCTCTCTCTCTCTCTCTCTCTCTCTCTCTCTCTCTCTCTCTCTCTCTCTCTCTCTCTCTCTCTCTCTCTCTCTCTCTCTCTCTCTCTACCTGTTGTCTCACCTCTGCTTTATTTATGTGTATCCACCTGTCATGTGACCTTAATATTTATTCAGTCTTTTACATGTCATCTCATCCACACTCTTCCTCCCTCCTCCACCTGTCTTTTTACCTCCTTTTCTCCATATGCTGCCTTCTCATCTTCATTTTCCTCTTCTATTTGTTTTTTTTTCATCTTTTTCCTCCCTGTACCTTTCTCATCTCCATTTCCCTCTTTCATCTGTTTTTTTCACATTTTTCCTCCCTGTACCTGTCTTTTCATCTTATTTTCTTCCTGTATCTGTCTTCTCGTGTCCATTTCCCTCTTCTATCCTGTTTTTTTTTTTTTTTTTTTACCTTTTCCCTCCCCGTGCATGTCTTCTTACCTTCATCTTCTCCCTCTTCCACCTATCTTCTCATCTCCTTTCTCCCTGTACTTGTCTTCTCATTTCCTAGTCTTCTCTCCTCCACTTGTGCCCTCACCTGCGCCTCCACCCTCCCCTGGAATACTTAGTGGCAGTATTTAACACCCAGGTAACACAAGTACAAGTATTTCTTACCTGTGTTTTAATGTTATGGGATTTCAGACACTTGCTTAACCCCATTCTTGCTATTTATTGCGTTACTCTTTGCTTCCTCTTCGCTCTCGTTGTTTCTGTCCTACATTTTCTTCTATTAATATTTCCTCTACGTTTATTATTATCCTTTCTTTTACTTTTCAGTTTCATTCTCATTAGTTATTTGTGCCATTACTCTTTATCTCATTCATTTTCTTTATCGTTTTCTCTTGCTGTCTCATTCGCGTTCATTAATTTATTCCCTTTGCCTCATTTATTATCATTGGTCTTTTGTCTCTGTCCCCCCTCATTACTTAACTCTCCGCGCCTCATTCGCTCTCATTACCTTATTCTCTGCGCTACATTCATCCTCATCACTGTTCATGCCTCATTCACTCATTATTTTACTGCGCTCTTCATTCAATTACTTAACTGTGTCATGTTCAGCCTCATTATTCAACGTTTTGCTTCATTCACCGTCTATTTTAATTTTATTCGTTTATTTATTTACTTCGTTTTATTGTTACTTTGCTCGTTCTTTATGTTTATTTAATCTTGGTCTTGTTCATCAGGTCTATACTTTCTTCTTTACTTCCTGCATGTGTATAAATTTTTGGCTTATTTTTCTAGAGTATATCACTAAATTCAGCGTCACTTTCAGCAAAATAAGTGACTCGCTACCTTTCCTTCAGCTTCAGCATGTGTATAATTTTTTTTAACTCTTTTCCTGAATATGTCATAAAAAAGGGACGCTTATTCCTCGTGTTATTGTTGCAGCGTCATTTTCAGAATACAATAAATGTCTCACTGTCAGCTTTTCTTCACTTCTGACATATGTATGTATTTATTTATTTTTTCTAATTCACCTTTCCTGAAATTTCCTGAACGTCACAAAAATCGGCAGTTTATTCTTTTCGTGTCCGTATTATTGTTGTAGCGTCACTTTCAAAACAGTAAGCAGTAAACACACCTCCACCCTCAACATGTGTGTACATATATTTTTTTTAGCTAATTTTTCCACAACGTCACCAAAAAAAAAAAAAAAAAAAGAAAAAGAAAGAAAAAAAATCGGCTGTTTATTTCCTTTGATCGTGTAATTGTTGTAGCGTCACGTTCAGAACAATACAACAAGCGGCTCTCCAACTTTCCTTCACCTTCTACATATGGATTTTTTTTTTAACTCACCTTTCCACATCGTCACAAAAATCGTCAGCTTATTCTCCCCGTGTCCGCATTACTGTTGTGGCGTCACTTTCAGAGCAATATAGTAAGTGGCGCGCCTCCTGCCATCCTCTCTCGGTCCTTCCTTCCTGCTTACATTTCCGCCGCTATTTGTTCTTCCTTTACCTGCTCCCTCGTGTGGAACCTGAACTTTTACTTTACCTCTCTCACCACTCGCTCTATGAATATGTTAAATGCCTCTTTTCTCTTTTAGGCCAATCCATATTAAAAGCTTCTCCCTACACGCTGTGGGGAAGAACACTCGCCTTTACTGTCGTACGTCTCTCTAGCTTTAGTTATTTATGTAGCCGCATGAGGGCTAACATGTCTGCTGCGGCTTGTTCTGTCTTTTTTGTATCTTTGTGATCCTTCTGCCTATCTGCTCGCTCTCGCCTACCAGCCTTTATAGAGAGAGAGAGAGAGAGAGAGAGAGAGAGAGAGAGAGAGAGAGAGAGAGAGAGAGAGAGAGAGAGAGAGAGAGAGAGAGAGAGAGAGAGAGAGAGAGAGAGTGTTTCTATCTTGTACAGTCGTGATGAGAAGTTTTGTAACCTTATGCGTTCAGTTCCTTTGTGTTGAGTGTTTTCTCTCAATTTGTAATCCTCTAATCTGACAAACACGTTACAAGACTCAGACCTGACGGATTTTCCCGGTAGAGCAGACAATCCAGGACTGAGGGAAGACACTCAAGGCAGTGGGAAGGAGTGTAACATGCGAGCTTTTCCACTGCTTGACGCATCGCTCTTTAGCCCTTTAACTGCTAGTGGCACATATAATTTTATCTTTAAGAACTCTATACAATTTTACTCATCAAAAAATTAAACTACAAACACTAAAAAGCTTCACTAGATATTCGGTGACACTTTTTGCTGTGAGAGTAACCTTTCAAAACCCTCATCTAAACTTGCTCAAGACCATTATATCAAGGTGAGAGGGAGCTGCAGCACTCAAAGGGTAACCACAAACCACTCTGAGGAATGTCTTCTTTGTTTAGCAGCCATCGCTTAACATTTTACTTGCTACCAATTGAAAACTTGTTCTTGTAATTGATCTCTCATTCCTGTAGGTGGTTGTAAAAAAATGGTATAACGTTTTAATACTGTGAAACGCTTTATGTCGCACTGAAGGCATTAATTCACTTCTGCCCACGACGGCGCCTCTCACCACTACCACCCACCCGTGCTTATAAGAAAAACTCATTACTGTGCTTTCCTGTCTCTTCTCACCCAAGTCTTATTTTCCTTGTATCACCGCACCATTGCTTCCAAAAACCCGTGCTCGGTATAAACAAGCGGCCCCTGCATCACGTAGGCCATCCGTCACCAGCCTTGCCATATGCTTTCTCTGAATCCATAAGCGACACTAATAAATCTTTCCCCTTCCTGAGAAATTTTTACACTCACTCAGTTCCCTAAACCCAAAGAGCTGCTGATCGACACAACCTGCGGCGTTCCTAAAACCACCACCGTGTTATTCCTGCGTCCGGGAAATACAAGTGTGATCGCGAACCCTCACTAACTCCCACCCGCCACTCTCTCGTGCTTAGAAATACTGCGTGGCTGGGCAAGAAATACAGGCAGCACGCGACATTCCGGGCAATTAGTGTGTTAGAGAGCAGAGTGAAATTAGAGACAGTTTGACAGCAGTGAAAATAGAAAGGGAATTGACATGAGCACGACACGACACACACACACACACACACACACACACACACACACACACGTCATGAAGGGAAAAGGTAATAATGAATGGACTGGTTGTGCTGAGTTACGGGTATGTTAATGCAGGTGTGGTAAGGAAATGGTGAAGAAAAGGAAGGAAGAAAGGAAGGAAGGAAGGAAGAAGGAAGAAAAGAAGTGAAAGAAAAGAGAAATTTAAAAGAAGAAAAGATGTTAAAGAAGAAAAAAAAACAAGATAAAAGAAGTTAAGTAAAAGATGAGACGAAGAGGATTGCAGAAAAAGAAACAAGAAATAAAGGCGCTGAAGAAGAAGAAGAAGAAAAAAATAAAAGAAAACAATAAAAGATGACGATGATGAGGAAGAAAAGATGAAAAAGAAAAGAAAAGAAGAAAAAAAAAAGATAATAGAGGAAAAATAAAAAATATAAAATAATGAAGAAAAGATAAAAGAAGGAAAGAAGAAAAGAAAAAAAAAAGGAAAAGGGGAGAAAAGAAGAAGTAGAAGTAGAAGAAGAAGAAGAAGAAGAAGAAGAAGAAGAAGAAGAAGAAGAAGAAGAAGAAGCAGACAGAGAACTTCATGCAGAAATGAGAAGAAGAAACTTTGCTGAGATGAGTGGAGAAGATTGAGTTTTCCTGTCCTGCAGTGAAATTAGAGTCTGATGATGATGATGATGATGATGATGATGATGATGATGATGAAACACGATGCTAAAATCTTTCAGTCTAGTCTTTATTTTCAGTTTATTATTTAGGTAGTTTATTAGAGGCTGACAGAAAGGGGAGAGTGAAGGGCAGGATTGGTTGGACGCCACGCTGCCAAGGAGGAAACACGTGTTGCTGATTGGAAGACACTGGCACGAGAAAGGTACCGGACGATATAGTATAGAATAATAAGGGATGAGTAAAAGATGCCACTTGGAAATAAATAGCACAAAAGAGGTACTGAAAAATATGGCATTGAAAACAAGAAAGGGGAAGTGTTAATGGGGATACCTCGAAAAATAAAGGCACTAAATAGGTACTGAAAAATGAGGAATGTATAGTACGATACTTAACAAAATATAGCAAAATAAGGTACTGAAAAATACGGCATGGGAAGAAAACGTAAATGTAAAAGAGGATACTTAAAAAAAAAAACACACACACACACACAAAAAAAAAAGATACTGAAAAAAGCAGTATACGAGAAAAAATGGAGAAAAATGTAAGAGAAGGTACTTGGAATAAACAAAAAAAAAAAAAAAGACAAAGAAAGGTACTGGAAACTATAGCAAAGGAAAAAATAGCAAATATGTAAAGAGTACTTCGAAGAAAACTCATTAAAAAGATACCGAGATATTAAAAAAAAAAAAAACGAAACGAAAAAAAACGCCACATGTAAAAGACGAGACTTGAAAAAAAAGAAAAAAAAAAGAGATCCTGGAAAATATAATACAAAATATCCCGAAAGTCTGAACATAAGAGATTCTCATTAACTACTTTTTACATCACAGATACAAAGGGAATGAAAATTTTGCTCCTTACATTTCTATTTTCTCACTCATTCATTCATTCACTATTAGGAGTGTGGCGATGAGATGACTGATAGTGAAGGGGGGTGTTGAATGGTGCAGGGCTGGTGGAAGTGTTACTGAGAGGTGATGAAAGGTGATGATGGTGGTGGAACGGTGATGCGATGTGATGGTGATGGTGATAAAGGTGATAGTGGAGAAATGGAAATGAGAAATAGCTGTTATTTTTTCCCTTACTCCATATTTTCCGTCTCTATTTCCTTCTTTTATCCCTTTGTGTCCAGACTTTAGGGACATTCTGCATAAAAAAAGAAAATAGGAAGTGTAAACGGCGATATTTGAAAAGTGATAAAAAAGAAAAAAAATGCTGCAAAATATAGCATACTGAAAGATGGCGATGTAGAGGAGAGCACATGGGAAAACTTGCCATAAAAAAAAAAAGTACTGAAAGGTTTAGTGTAGGAAGGGATGGAAGGATGTAAAGGATGATATGTGGAAAAGAGTATAGTACACGAAAGCTACTGAAAAATGTAGCATGGGAATTGCGGATGTAAAAAAAAAAAAAAAAAAAAAAAAAAAACTTTGCTTGAAAAGGTATAAAAAGTCAATGAAAACTATAACGGTAAAAAATGTGAAAGAGAGCATATGAAAAAAAAAAAAATAGAAATAAATAAATATGATGGTCTTTAAGGTGAAAATAAATGGCACGTTTCAGAAGATAATTAAATGTCTTCAACAATATATTAAGATTTTCTAACCAAACTTAACCAGACTTAACCTAACCTTACCGTAGCTTACTTAATCTAACCCAATCAAACTTAACAAAACCTGATCTAACCTAACAAGACCAAACCAAACCCAACCTAACCAAGCAAAACCCAACGTAACCTAACCTAACAAAACCTAACCTAACCTAACCTAACCTAACAAAACCTAACCTAACCTAACCTAACAAAACCTAATCTAATCTAACCTAACCTAACCTAACCTAACCTAACCTAACCTAACCTAACAAAACCTAACTAACCTAACCCACCTTAACAAAAACCTGACCAATACCACAACCCACCACAATTTCCTTTCCTGGTCGAGAATTTGTGACATTTTCCACCACTATTTTTTCCCCGTGACGTTTATTCCTGTGCCATTTTTTTTTTTCCCTGTGGTGCTATTTTTCCAGAGTACCCGCGCTTTCATCTGGCGGTACACGCTGCGCCAATAACCACGTCAGTTCACCTTTGCCACCCACCAGTAAAAGAAAATGATGGAAATCGATACCTTTTTGTCTATATATTTCTGCTATCTTTTTGTGACAGTAGTGTGGCGACCTGCTATTTCCTGCCATGGGTTCAGTTCCCGCCTAGTCCTTCACCCGGTTTCACGTGTCAAATCAATTTCTTGGTGGTGGAGAGAGAGTCACGTGTGTGTGGTGATGTGTGATGTGTGATGTGTGGTGTGTATGTGTGGGATGGGTGATGAGCAGCTGGGGGTGTTGTGTAGTGATGATGGTGATGGTGTGCGGTTAGAGTAATGTGATGCGTAATGGTGCATTATGGTGAATGTGTGATGTGCGGGGATGGTGATGAAAGGGGAGTGAAATGTAACGTTTTCATGCGATGGTGTATAGTGAAGTGTGTGATGTGCAATAGTGATGAACGTGAAGTGATCTGTGCTGTGGTGAAGTGAGTGATGTGTTGAAATGATGAGGGAAGTGAAGTGACGTAGTGGTGTAGTGCAGTGTAAGGTGTGCAGGTGATGAGCGGATGTCCAGTGCCTAGTGAAGCCTGCCATTCCCCTGCTGCCTGCACCAGACCTGCCTCGCTGCTTGTTTGACTTGGTAATCATTTCTAAAGGTTTGACGTCACGCGCATGGTTTAGTAGAGGTTAGCATCACAAGAGTAACATGACAGTGACGTTATGGGAGGGATAAATTACTGGTAAATTTCAAGGAAGTGACGCACTCTTACCTTAACGATGTAATCTGAAATGGCTGGGAATCAGTTATGCTGCTTCAGGACTACTTATCAATCATCAAATGACAACAAAGACCAAGTCGCTGTTTCTGAATCCATTTGCTGCTTCAGAACTCTTTCCAAAACACTGAATGGCAACGACCATCAGCTCCTTGCTTGTGAATCAGTCGTGTTGCTTCAGGACCGCTTCTGAAATATGGGATGGCAACAAAGATCAGGTTACTGCCTCAGGGCCACACAACGCCCCTTCCAACCCATGAATAAGTGACGGCCGCCGAGCACTGGGCGTCTTCTCGGGTGGAACAGTACCACTTGAAGCTCTCGGTTAAAGCAGGATATCAATATCTTATTCTTCACTTTGCTATTCACTTTAAAAAGGATTCTTATGTTTCCTTCGTCATATAACTCCTTCGCTGTGTTTCCTTCGCTGTGCCACTCCTTCGTTACGCCTTTCCTTTGTTATTTCACTTCGTCATGATTCCTTTGTCACTCCTGCGTTACTTCTGCTTCATTGCCTCTCCTCTGTTGCGTCACTCCTTCCACACAGCCAAGTTCTAAAAATCTAAATTTATACCTATGTTTCTCTTCCTTGAGCCTTACCTGTGTTCGTCTTTACCTGCAGCCGGCGCCACGTGGCAAGGCATCTACTATTCATAGCCCGGGAAGTGGCACCGAGTAGTGAAGGTGAATAATGTAGCTATTAAAATGTTCGTCCCGTGTCGCAGTCTTAGCAGAAAGTGGCATTTCTTTGTAAGGTCATGGATTAAGAAGCAGCTCGTTAGGATCACCGCCCCTTCTCTCCCTAGGCTGCGGTGTGTGTGTGTGTGTGTGTGTGTGTGTGTGTGTGTGTGTGTGTGTGCGTGCTCTGCTACAGGGAAGGTTATCAACTTTGTCACTCTAAGTTGAACGGCTTCCAGTTCTGAACTATCTCGGGGACTTGAAACACCTCCCACCACCACCACCACCACCACCGTCACCATCACCATCAATACCACCACGTCCACCACCTCCGTCGCTACTACTACCAAGGCCACCACCACTACTACCACTACCACTGGCATATGAAGACCTCCCATCGCCACTTTCACCACCGTCTCCATTACCACTAAGACCACCACTACTTTCACCACCACCACCACCACCACCACCACCACTAGGGAAAAGCAGGTATATCTTGTTAAGGATGAAGTACTGTTCTCTTTACCCCCATCGCTGTGTTCTTTATCATATCTTTATCAGTGAAGGGAAGAAAATGGCTGCGGTTTGTTATCTCTCCCAGTACTGTTCCCTTCATTCTTATCTCTCCCAGTACTGTTCCTTTCACTCCCTTCCCTCTGCTCTGGCTATCACGCCTTTACCAGTGAAGAGAGGGAGGGAAGGGCCGCCGCGAGGTGAGGGTGGCATGCTACTGGTCTTCCCTGCCGCCTCGCTGACCCGCCGGGAGAAGCGAGGGTCACGGCAGATTGCAACACCATTCACACCTCTTACCCTTACCTGTGTGACTCCTGGTGGTGGTGGTGGTGATGGTGGTGGTGGTGGTCCCGTCACGCCTTAATTAAATTCATTATTCCTTGTGACTCTGAAGGTATTGACACTCCTGGAAATTAAAGTTCGACCTTTTGGGATGAGAACATTGTATTTTTGTGTGTCTGTGTGTCAGAGAGAGAGAGAGAGAGAGAGAGAGAGAGAGAGAGAGAGAGAGAGAGAGAGAGAGAGAGAGAGAGAGAGAGAGAGAGAGAGTGTGTACTCCATGACTGACTGACTTACTGACTAACTTGGCAACCTTTCAGCCACACTAAACAAATGGTCGTGCAATAAAAGCTTGGCGTTAAGAGAGCCAGTCAGCTTGTAATGGTGCATCTGCTTCAAGGCGCTGGTGGTACAGCTGGCGGGCCGGAGGGTGGGGGCGGGGGGAGGGGGAGTAAGGGGAAGTGGTGCAAATACAGGTACCTTTTTTTCGTCTTGTTTTGAGGAGATGGCGACGGTGTACCTTGTTAGAGAGGAGGAGGAGGAGGAGGAGGAGGAGGAGGAAGAGATTACGGTACAGTTTGCTTGAGAATGAAGGTGGTGACAGTACAGCTTGTTTTGGGGCGAGGTGGTACAGACATAGGTACACTTGTCTGGCGATCCGTCACCTGAGAGAAGTGTGACAGGTAATAGTAGTAGTAGTAGTAGTAGTAGTAGTAGTGCAGGTAGTAGTTGTTGTAGTAATAGTAGTAATAGTTTTTGTTGTTGTTATTATTGTTATTGTTGCTGCTGTTGTTGTTGTATATAAATACGGTACATACACAATACAACAGTAATATTAATAATACATATGGTACACAGTCACTATTACTTCCTCCTTGTTTTGCACGGGGCTGCTGGAGATGCTAGTATTTCTCAGGGACACAATAATACTGTACAGCAACTTTCTGTTTACACTTACTGAATCCCACTCAAGAAGACTCCTCCATGGAAGAAAAAATAAACAAATAAAATAAATAAAAATAAAATGAAAAAAAAAAACCCTAAATAGTTCTCGTGATAGTTTCCGCCAACGTAACCTAACCTAACAGAATTTACCACTGGGGGAGTTATATTTGGAACTCTTGTTGGGGGAATGTTCGTGGGTGAAATTAACCTTTGGGAACGTGGTCGCCCTCAGGACATCGTGAAGGAGGAGCATCCTAGTGATAAGGCCGCGGCGCCACAAAGAGAAGAACCTACCCGCGTAATTATCTTATCAGTAAAATGTTGTTTGGAAATAAAAATGATGCGAGTTCACTTTTTTTTCTGCTTATTTATCTCTGTTTATTTGTTGTTTTTTGATCATGAAAATGTTTGCAGGATATTGTTGGAGGCAAATATGCGTAGGGGAAAACACGTATCTATTTACTTTGAAGCTGCGTGAAAAAAAGCTGGAAGTGTATTTTTGTTTGTATTTATTAATATTAGTGTGTTGTTTTGTGCGGTAATGAAAGTGCTGTGCTTGCAGGAAATTGTTGAAAGCGTAGAGGCGGGAGGTGAATGTAATAAAATCGATGCCTTAAAGATGATGAAAGTTTGTTGTTATGAAGGGGGAAAAAATATGACAAATTTTCATACTCAAACAACCGAGAATGAGACAAGATAAAAAAAAATAATAATAATGTAAGCTCACATTAATTAATTAAGAACCGGATTCCCTGGAGAACATTGTCGCGTAAAAAAAAAAAAAAAATTGTATCACTTATTATATTTCGTCGTAAATTTTTTGAGCGAATATTCCTTGTAAATGTGAGCGAAGGGAAGAGTGTGACTTGATAATCTGACACTTATACACTTGGTGGCGCGTATAGGAAATGATGGCGTGCTTCTGAGAGAGAGAGAGAGAGAGAGAGAGAGAGAGAGAGAGAGAGAGAGAGAGAGAGAGAGAGAGAGAGAGAGAGAGAGAGAGAGATAAGCAAAATTTTCAGGATCAGTAATCAGGATCAAACAAGGAACAGTGGAGTAAAGCTTGAAAAGGTAAGCTTAAAAAAAGACATTGGAGGGAATTGGTTCTCAATAGGGTGGAAGATGAATGGAATAGACTCAGTAATCCCGTTGTTAGTATTGAGTCATTAGGCAGCTTTAAAAGAAGATTAGACAGATTTATAGATGCGGATGATAGATTGCAATAAGTAAGACTGCCACGTGTATGCTTAGTGGCTTCTTGCATTTTCCTTTATTTTCTTGTCCTTATGTTCTTATGAGAGAGAGAGAGAGAGAGAGAGAGAGAGAGAGAGAGAGAGAGAGAGAGAGAGAGAGAGAGAGAGAGAGAGAGAGTATTTAAGAGAGGCCTAATCGTGTTCCTGAAGGGAGTGTGAAGGCTTGAGGTGAGATCAGTGATGAATGTCTAGATGCGCGTCAACACCTGCACAGTAGTGAGGCGTCTGATTAGCATTCCCTGTGACGCAGAGGCAGAGAGGACGGGCGTGTGGCGTGTGTCCCTTTCATTTTGTTTCTGTTCTGTATACCATTACAAGATTGCATTAAGTTTAGAAATGTCTCATATTGTAAGGATTATAAATGATATCGTCCGCTGGTATATAGCTTCATGTTACTCACTTCTGGCTATTACTGGGCTGTCTTATGCAGTTTAAAAAATCGTCTAGTGGTGAAAGGGATAAGAAAAGTCTGGTTCAAGGTGTTTATTTGTCAGGAAGAGTGGTTGTAAATTGAACAGTATTCCCTATAGACAGTATCGGGGAAGAAAATATGTAATTTCTGTGTCATGCGTTTGTTAGTTTCAAGTGAATAGCTTATCAACACGGCTGGCACTGTTTGCTCTTCCTTTGTGTTCTTCCGTGGCCTTTACCAGGTGCCGAACATCTTATTAACCTGAGTGCTGGAGTATATTGCGTAATGTCTTCTGTTCAAGGCGTACGCTGAGGGCTGCACATTTACCATTATTTTTATGCAAGACATGACCTGAAAAGATACAGTGTATATTGCAAACGTGGTCTTGAACTTTTATGTAGCGCCAGGTGGGGCAGAAATGAGACACAGCATAACGAACGCATAAGAGTGGTGAGTAAAATGGAGAGGGGGATGGGGTGTGATACAAAGAAATAACAGAAATACAGGAAAATTTTCAGACCTGTAATTGGCAAATGTGGAGCAGAGGACAAGGAAATTATAGAAACAGATGACGAAAGATGATGGAAATAAAGGGCGGCTTGTAGACATGACGATGGCAAAGCTCCACATGACAGAGAAATTATACAAATAGAAGACGAAAAATAACAGAAATATAGGTGAGTTTACTGACCTGCGCGTGGCAAAGGTGGAGCAGATGACAGAAGTGATACAAATAGATGACAAATAAGTAACGGAAATATATGACTGTTTATAGACACGAGGGTGGCATAGGTGGGGGTGACTCACCGCCAAGGGAGCCTCACACCTGGTCTGAGTGGGTCTTCTCTTACAGGGAAAACACAGAAAGGAATTTAGAACTCCTGTTTCACTCTGGGCTTCCTTAACTCTTTCACTGCTAGACAAATTTTCTCCTTTAATACCCTATCACTTTTCAGACACCATTTTTGTGCCAGGTTCTCGTAAATATTTCTACCGCGTAAAAAGACAAAATTAACCTGTTTTCTCTGTTCCCTCTCATTGCATTCACAGTGCCAGAAAGGATAAGGAAGGGCGATCTTAACAACAAAAGGGTTATTGTCTCTTCCACTACAGTACCATTCTGTTTTTTTTTTACGTAAGATTACATACGTAGTGTAGCATTGTCAATAGACTCGTAAGGCAACAACAAACCTGCTGCAGTTTACTCTTTCTTGTGTGTTCCTCTTGCATTCTCCCATGAACCTTTACACTGCCAGATTCTTTTACTGACCTGATGAACATGAACCGTATTTCTATTTTCGTCAAGCAATACAGACATGACTCACCTTCAGATTGCCGATGAGTGTGTGACGCTTGCGAATTCGTGTAAACAGCTGCGGGCGATTCCCAGGAGCACGACTAGAAAGGCACAGGCAGTAAAATGTTTGAGTCAGTCCATCAGTCATTCTTGCCCGTCAGTAACCTTTCGGAACTATACTCAGAACTTGGATCAAACTCTTCTATCAAGTAGCAGGAGGAGGAGGAGGAGGAGGAGGAAGAGAAGGAGGAGCCTGAGTGCTTGAAGGGGTAATGTGTGTTAATGTTTATGTCTGGGTTTGCACGATGTTCTTCTTGTTATCTGATTATATTGTGTGGATCCATCTTTGTTAGAGGTGTCTCCTAAGCTGCCTTTGTCTATTTAAATGTCTATCTATTATGTATCTATCTATATGTTCGCCTGTCTATTTGTCGGTCTATCTTTCTATCGATCTGTCTGTCTGTCTGTCTGTCTGTCTGTCTGTCTGTCTGTCTGTCTGTCCCTCTATCTATCTATCTATCTATCTATCTATCTATCTATCTACCTATCTAACTACCAAACAACTACTTACCTACATCGTTATCTAATCATCTATCTATCACAATTAATTATCTGTCTACCTATCTATCTGTCTATCTCTTTGCCTATCTTCCCACCTATCTATGAATCAATCAATCTGTGTATGGCAGCCTTGAGCACTCGCATCACAGGTTCCCAGGTAGTGCTGTCAGCAGTAAATGTGTTGCATCTCGTGCCCGTGGCTGCAACACTGTTTGGATTGACGCCTTGCACACCTTGTTCATTATCACCTCCACCTCTCACCTCACCTGCCTCACCTGCCGCTATCACGTGTACCTCACTTATAGGAGAGAGAGAGAGAGAGAGAGAGAGAGAGAGAGAGAGAGAGAGAGAGAGAGAGAGAGAGAGAGGAGAGAGAGATGAGAGGAGAGAGGAGAGAGAGAGAGGAGAGAGAGAGGAGAAGATGGTAATGATGAATAAGTATCTCACGGTGATATGTTACAAAGAAAGGGGGAAGGAAGGGAAGGAGAGAACGAGGGCGGGAGAGAAAGGGGAGGAGGAAGAAAACTCAAGAGGAAGGAGATTATACATACCCGGAAAGAAATGGCTGAGACAAAAGTAAAGTAAGGAGGAGGAGGAGGAGGAGAGGAGGAGGAGGAGGAGGAGGAGGTGGTGGTGGAGGATTTAGAAGGATGAGGTGGAGGAGGGGGAGGAGGAGGAAGAGGAAGAAAGCTTTAAAAGAGGTAGGAGGGAGAAGAGGAGTAGGAGGAGGAGGATAAAAGCAAAAAAAGACACAGTTGCCGATCTTATTCCCATGACGTCACGAGTTGACCTCCACTGCTCATCACAGACTCCGACGTCACCTTGGGGGGCGCGGGTGGCGGGGGGAAGGGAGGGGCGGCGCGGTGGGGAGGGGGAGGAGGGGGAGCAAGGCCTGTGCATAAATTTTTAAGTGAAGTTTAAAGCGCGCGCTGAAGTGACGGGCTGCGCGGCGCGACGCTTTTGTGGCATGTGCGCATTATCGATTGCCAACTTTCAAGATGGCGGGCGTGGAGGGGCGACAGCAGAGCCCTCTGTGCCAGGCGAGAGGATGAGGGAGTCGCCATAACTGAGTGTGTTGGACTGCAGTGCGTTGTGGTCGACCTGAGGCGGGTTTAAATGCGCCGAGGAGTGTGTTAGCTGCCCGCCGAGTGCGTCGAGGATCCCCCCAGTGCCAGAAAGCGCGGCGGGGCGGGAGTTGAGGGGCGGAGCACGTGAGTGTTGCTGGAGTGTTGGAGTGTGGAGCCGATGAGGACCTCGGCGATAAGGCCTGTCTTGTGACGAGCGGAGAGGCGCGCACGGCGAGCTCTCCCAGTGATTCACTACTGTGTGTGTTGTATTTGTGGTGACCCTCGCCGACTACAACATCCTTCAAAATTTCGCTCTACTTCGGTCCATATGAACCCTACCGGAACATACAGTGAGTATTGCCCGGACATGTCGGCCGCCCAGGGGTCACGGGGGCGCGCTGGGGTGGCCTGGGGCACCCCAACGGGCACCCCAGGGGTCACCCCATCCCGCCCCCTCGTCCCATTGGCGGGGGTGGTGTGGGAGGGAGCGAGGCTCCCGGGAGGGACAGGTAGGGCTCAAGCAGCCCCAGGGGACCTGTGTGCCCTGGGCCTCCATTTTCTTGTTGGGGGTGGTGAGGGAGGAGGAGGAGGAGGAAAAGGTGGAA
>NC_087170.1:10636494-10641494 GCF_035594125.1 Scylla paramamosain | reverse complement strand
AGTGTTTTGATCCCGTGTGGTAAAATGGTGGTGGTGGTGGTGGTGTGTGAGATGGTGATGCGTGGTGATTTTGTGGTGTTTTGATTCTTTGTGGTGATGATGTGGTTGTGGTGTGTGCGTAGGATAGTTTGGTGTTTTGATTTTACGTGGTGGTGAAATGGTGGTGTTGATGGTGTCTGAGATGGTGGTGTTGTGATTTTGTGGTGTTTTCATTCCTTGTGGTGATGAAGTGGTGTTAGTTTGTGTAGGATTGTCTCGTTTTGTGGTGTTTTCATTCCATGTGGTGATGAACTGGTGGTGATAGGATTAGCTGGAATGGTGATGACGTTCCTGATAGTTATGATGATGATGTTTACGTGTAGCAGTGTGGTGTAGTCGTGGTTGGCTGGTGTTGCTGATGTTGGTGACAATTGTGGCGCTGTGATGACTATGTGATGATACTGGTGTTGTATGGCGGTGTTGAGTTGCGGCGCATATGGTAGTGGTGTTGACGAGATTCTGCAGCAGTGTTAGTAGCTGGGATTGTTTTAGGTATTGCTATTGGCTTGCAGTTACTGGTGTTGGTGGTGGTGGTGGTGGTGTTTAACGTAGTGTTGTGGTGATGACGTGGTGGTGATGTGTGTTGGTGGTTAGTTTGTGTATGTGGTGATTATGTAATTGATGCTGGTGGTGATGATGGTGATGGTTTGTCTTCATGTGGTGTTGATATAATCTCTAAGTATCAATATGTAAATTTCTCTCTCTCTCTCTCTCTCTCTCTCTCCTCTCTCTCTCTCTCTCTCTCTCTCTCTCTCTCTCTCTCTCTCTCTCTCTCTCTCTCTCTCTCTCTCTCTCTCTCTCTCTCTAAGGCGCGTTATTATGTAGTGGTGATTGTGGTGGTGTTAATAATGATTGTGATGACTCTTGATCGTGGTGGTGACAGAATAGTGATGAGCATGATTGCGTAATTATGGTGGTGATGGTGGGTAGTGGTGGTGGTGCCGCTGTGATGTTGAAGTTAAAAGCTCAGTGATATAGTAATGTCATGAATAATAATAATAATAATAATAATAATAATAATAATAATAATAATAATAATAGCAACATTGTAATAGATTTGTGGTGACTGCGGTGAATGTGTTGGTGGTGGTGGTGGTGTGTACTTGCCTGATGGTAGCTGTGGTGATGGTGGTGGTGTCCAGGCGCCTGTGGTGATGATGTGAAGGAAAGTGATGAGCGTGTGGTGACTTGTGGTGAACCAGGACTGTGTGTAGTGAAGTGCAGTGAATGGTGATGACATGCGGCGATGACCTTTAATGTGATGAGTGACGGTGACATGTGACGATTGGTGGTGATCTGACACTGGTGACTACAAACACTGGTGACTTGCTTCGTTGTGGTGATTAGTGATGACTTGTACATATTGGTGATGACTTGGAATATCTGTTGTGAAGATTTGTGCTGTGTGGTGATGACTCGGTATGACAGGTGGTGGTGAGGGTCTGTGTGGTTGTGATGAGAGTTTTGGTGATGACTAGTACAGTGATGATGGTGTGTGATGGTGTTGTAACTATTTGTGTGTGAAGGACTGAGGGTGGGAGGAAGACGGAGAGGAAGGAAAGGAGGAGGAGGAAGTAGGAAGAAGAGGAGGAGGAAGAGAATGTGATAATGAAGAAAAAATAGAGAAGTACCAGGAAGAGGTAAAAAAAGAAGGAAGAACAAGAGAAGAGGGAAGAAAAGAGAAGGTAGAAGAGAAGAAAGAAGTAGGAAGAAAAGAAGGAGGGAGAGAAGAGAATGAGGGAAGAAAAAGTAGGAATAGCAAGAAGTTAAAAAGAAAGAAGAGAAAGGAAAAAAGAGGAGAAAGAAGTAGCAAGGAAAAAAAGAGGAAAAGAGAATTAGAAGGAAAAAAAGGAATAGTAGGAAGAAGGGAAAAAAAGAAGGGAGAAGAAGATGAGGAAGGAAAGAGTAGAAAGAAGAAGCAAAAAAAAAAGAAGGTGGAAGAAAAAGGAAAAGAGAAGGGAAAAAAGGATAAACAAGTAGGAAGAAAAAGCGGAAGAGAAGAGAATATTGAAAAAATAGAAGAGTAACAGTGAGGGGAAGTAAAACAGAAGGAAGAAGTATAAAAGGAAGAACAGGATGAGGACGGAAAGAGGAAGAAGAGGAGGAGAAGGAGGAGAAGGCAGAAGTTATTGACAAGAATTCATACTTAGCTTTTTTTTTATCTATTTTTTTTTCGTGTGTTTGTGTGTGTGTGTGTGTGTGTGTGTGTGTGTGTGTGTGTGTGTGTGTGTGTGTGTAGGAGTGTTTGGGTTTCCGGAATAAGCGTTTTGTTGAATCCATTGCAACTGTTTTGGTCTCGCGTGTCACCCTTTGTTGCGGTGCAGTGGTCGCCAGTGTTGCTTGTGTTGCTTCTGTGTGTTTGTTGTTTGGTTTTGTGCTTGTTGTTATCGTTAGTGTTGTGGTTGTTGTTGTTCTTCTTGTTCTTGTTCTTGTTCTTGTTCTTGTTCTTGTTCTTCTCTTTCTCTTTCTTTTTTCTTTTCTTTTCTTTTCTTTTCTTTTCTTTTCTTATCTTATCTTATCTTATCTTATCTTATCTTATCTAATCTTTTCTTGTCTGTCTGTATGTCTTGTCTGTCTGTCTGTCTGTCTGTCTGTCTGTCTTTCTTTCTTTCTTTCTTTCTTTCTTTCTTTCTTTCTTTCTTTCTTTCTTTCTTCTTCTTCTTCTTCTTCTTCTTCTTCTTCTTCTTCTTCTTCTTCTTCTTCTTATTATTATTACTATTATTATTGGTGATGGTGGTGGTGGTGGTGGTGGTATTGTTGTTGGTAGTGGTGGTGGTAGTGTTATTTGTGGCGTTGGTGTTATTGTTGTCGTTTTTATTTTATTATTATTATCATCATCATCATCATCATCATCATCATCATCATCATCATCATCATTATTATTATTATTATTATTATTATTATTATTATTATTATTATTATTATTATCATTATTATTATTATTATTATTATCATCATCATCATTAATGGTATTACTATTGTCACTATTCTCCTCCTCCTCCTCCTCCTCCTCCTCCTCCTCCTCCTCCTCCTCCTCCTCCTCCTCCTCCTCCTCCTCCTCCTCCTCCTCCTCACCACCACCACCACCACCACCACCACCACACGAATCTCTGAGTTCCGGTTTTCCCAACTCACCTGGCTTTCCCGGAAGTAATACCACCACCACCACCACCAAGGTTCACAGACCCACACCCACCCACCCCCAACCCACCCGCGAATTGCACCCGCTCTGCCCCCGCCACGTCACCTCCACCACCACCACCACCTTGGGCAGCCGCTGCACTCCCTCCCTTCCTCGTATTGACGTAAAACATTAAAATTCCACCGATGTGATGTTCCCGAGATACGAACGAACCAGAATTCCTTCGCGCTGAACCTCGCCAAGTGAAAATTCGCACACTCGTAAATTCCAGACTAAATTTCTACCTGTGGGGAAAAAAAAAAGGTGAAGGGGGTAGAGGGATATAAAAAATAAATAAATAAATGAAAATCTTTAGTTATATGTATTAGAATTCCGAAGCAGGAAGGGATACAGCAGTTTGCTAACCCTTGTGATTCTGGGAGAGAGAGGGAGAAGGAAAGGAGAGGGGGGCGGGAGAGAGGGAAAATTATAGAGGAGATAGAGAGGAGGGAGAGGGGAGGCAAGGTGAGTCTCCCTTTCTTTAGTACCTTCACGCTCCCTTCTTCCTCTCTCAAGCTCTCCCTCTCGCCTCTCCCCACCTGTGCTGAGTCACGCAGGAGCACGAGGGACGGTGAGTCACTATTTGGGTGACTCGCTTATTGACCAGCCTGCGATCTCCATACCGAAGCAGGAGGAGGAGGAGGAGGAGGAGGAGGGGGAGGAGAGGGAGGGTCAAGAAAGGAGCGAGGATGGAGGGAGGGGGAGGGAAGGTCGTAATTCTGGATGGAGGTAGGGCGAAGGAGTGGGGGGGGGGTGAGGGGAGATAAAAGATGGGAGGGGAGGGAAGGGAGAGAGGCGAGAGAGGGGAACCTGAGCCAGCTGGTGAATCAACTCTGTAATTCCATCCTTCCGGGTTCTTCTCGACACTAGGATCAGCTGTTTCTTCTTCTCCTCCTCCTCCTCCTCCGTTGCCGAGCCAGTCTTACGCGCACATCCAGTCTCAGTGGTTCTCGTCCCTCCTCATATCCGAATCAAGAGTTACTGGTTCGTGTCCTGATTCATTCGTGCTTCGTGTGTCCGACTCGTTGGATCGGTTCGTTCGGATTCGGTTTATGGTGAACTGTGTCATCATTCCTCCGTTTATCCGGCGTCCGTGTTCGGTTAATGGCTCAGTGTGTGTCTCTTTTATGCCATTTACGCTTCATTTATTGCGTCTGTGATCCATTTAGCCGCCATCAGTTCTCCGTCCATCCGGCCATTAACTCGTTGGCCTAATTGTGGTTTGTGTAGCACTGCTGGGATTCGCTGGTTCGGATACGGTGTTCGTTTATCCGGATTTGAATTCCCTTTTTATCGGGAAGTGTTTTCCTTATCTATCATGAAGTACTGGTGGTGATATTATCCAAAGCGAATATACCTGTGATGTGGTACTAGTTAATATCCAAGCCTAGCTGTTTATAATCTGGCACTAGTTTGCCTTGTGACTGGAACTAGTGCTCTTGCTCGCTACCAGTCCTCGTATCCGACATTAGTGTTCGTATTGCCTAGTGTTAAGTCAAGCTACCCGGCATCAGTGTTCCCGTAGCCGCGTGTGCTGTGTGTGTGCGGGATGGGGCAGCAGCAGTGACGACAGCAGTAGCACGCAGCACTAGCAGACAGCAGTAGGTGAGCCACATGTACCGCTGCAGGCTTCTACCACCCTCGCTGCTCCCGAACATAACATGACGCACAGGTAGAGACTGTGTGTGTGGGTGTGTGTGTGTGTGTACCTGGTCTCACTTTCTTAGTGTTATGTGACCCTCTTATGATTATTACTTTATTATTATTATTATTATTATTA
>NC_087170.1:10611494-10631494 GCF_035594125.1 Scylla paramamosain | reverse complement strand
TGTAATTTCCAACTAAAGTCTGTATTCTGAAACTCTTTGCTCTGCCACCACGACTATTTTGAAAGAACACATAGATGACATAGATGGGTTTTCAAGACTTTCTCTTGTTAATAATGTTGAAATTTTGTTAATCTGCCACAACCAACATAAAAACACCTTTAAAAACTCGTGTAACTTCAAGTCAAATCTTTTGAAAGTCGTGGAGGTGCGGGTGAAGAAGTATTTCAGAATATTGCCTTAAATTTTATCCACGAAGATTCTTGTATTAAAATTATACCAAAATAATTTTTCCCGTGATGAATTCCAGCTGCGTAACCCAACCTAACCAGACCAAACCAAATCTATCATCGGAATTATGTCTGTGGAATGTTGATGGTAAGAATGTACCTCATCGTGCGATGTACGCTTGAGGATATCGTGACGTGTGTGCGACCTCTTGTACGGTTGTGAAGGTGAAGACGAGGCTGTTTGGGCTACTTGCGGAGTTATGCATTACCACTGTGCTCACTTTGTCTCCTTCCAGTACTAACATTGCCACGTGATTGTGCCTTTGCGCCGCCAGAATCACTCTACTCACTCACTCACTCAATCACTCAATATCTAACACTGCCATATCATCGTGTCTTTTGGCGCTAAAATCAACTGGATGGACAATCAATCAAACCATCGATCAATTAGTCTGTCAGTCCATTAACCTACCGAAGTTATTTCAGCCAAGTCCCCGAACTTAGTAATGCAAGGCGAAGTGTGACACGTGACGGATGACGGGTGTTTGAACTCACCTGTACCTAGCCCGTACCTTGCCTCGCCTCGTGCCTGTTGTGCTTGGCGAGGCGAGGCGGGAGGAGCATGAACGTGGGGGTAAGTGAAAGGCTGCGTGGTGACGGAGTGATGGGTGACGTGTGTGTGTGTGTGTGTGTGTGTGTGTGTGTGTGTGTGTGTGTGTGTGTGTGGCGTGACATTTGTGTTGCGGCGTGTGAAGGTTGTGTGGGATGGGTACGGAGAAGTTGGATGACGCAATGCTTTGGTTCTTTCTGTCTGTATGTCTGATGTAACTTGCCAGATATTCATATTTTACAGTAATTCTTTACCAGTAAGTGTAACGTAAGCATATTGATTGTCAGAGTTTCTTATGCGTGGACTACAGTTGATGCATTTGAAAGATTTCCTACAGCTTATTGTACACATAGTAAGCTTAATTAATTGCATGTAAGCTTTTTGTCAATAAATATTTATCTATCCACCTCCCTGTTTGTCTGCTGGAATGTGGACTTTATAGACTATTAACACTGTCCAGTAAAGGTCTTAGTTTAAGCCACCATATCTTTTATTAGTGATGGATTGGTGTTCTGCTTTGATCCGGCTATGTGATAAAGGTATATGCTGGAAAAAGTTCACTTCGCTAATTAATCATGATGAAAGTAATAGTGATAGTGATGGTAGCGATGATATTGGCAGTGGGTAATGGTAACCAGTATTGTAACAGCAGTGGTTTAGTGATGCTGGTTACGTTTTGTTATTGTTGTTATTGTTTTTGTTATGGTTGTTATTAATTATAATTGTGTGATGCCAGAGAGAGAGAGAGAGAGAGAGAGAGAGAGAGAGAGAGAGAGAGAGAGAGAGAGAGAGAGAGAGAGAGAGAGAGAGAGAGAGAGAGAAAATAACACAAGTAAATCATTAGATAAATACTGACGTTTCTTCTCGCATCTTTTTTGTTTGTGGAAGGTGATACACACTGCACGAGTAGAGGGGGAGCGTCCAGCACCTGATTGTGTAAGTCACATTGCAGGACGCGGTCAGTATGGGAGCACGTGTTTGTACGTTCACTGATTTAGAGGGGTACTGTGATGATAATAATGTTGATTACTACTACTACTACTACTACTACTACTACTACTACTACTACTACTACTACTACTACTACTACTACTACGACTACGACTACTACTACTACTACTAATAATAATAATAATATGAACAATAACAATGATGGCAGCAGCAAGAACTGTGATAGTAATAGTAACCTTAACGTAATCACAATAATAATGATAACAAGAACAACAACAGCTACACTGGTACAATTAGCCTCAACAATTTCCATAGTCACACGCCCACACGTCCTATCACACATCAAGGCGTGAGGGTGAGGCGCGACAGAGTGCAGTGTGTGGGCTGGAGGGGTCACTCACCCTGGTGTCACCCTCCCTCGGAATGTGCACAAGGAGGAGGGGAAGGGAGGGGAGGGGCGGGGCAGGTAACCAGAAGGAAAACTGGATGGATGGGACAAGAGGTAATGGGTTCAAGCTTGATAAAGTTAGATTGAAAAAAAGATGGTAAGGAATTAGTTATCAAATAGTGGTGGATGAATGGTTCGGACTCGTTGATCAGGTTGTTAGCGTTGAATCGTTAGGAAGTTTTAAAAGATAAGATAAATTTAAGGATGAGGAAAATTGGTGAAAATAATAGGTGCTTCTTGCAGGGAGTGCCACGTGTAGGCCTGATGGCTTCTTGCAGCTTCCCTTATTTTCTCATGTTCTTATGGTGTTGGCGAGGGACTTCGTGAGGATGCTTGGATTTGTTGGTTTCTGGACCTTGGAGTATCCTTGGTCTGAACCTGCTAACTACTAATAGTGTGTTGTTCCTTCATTCGAGTGACACTTGACAACGTTACTGAGGAAAAACAAAGCCACGATGCCCAATGAAAAGGTTGGCTCGATCACTCTCGTCTCGTCAGTGGTGTCTGTTCCCCTAACATGCAGTACAATATTTAATGAAACTTGTGGAGAATTGATAGTGATAGTGTGCGAGAGGCTGATCAAACACTTAAAAAGAAATAAAAAATAAATAAATAAAAAATGACTTGCGTGTTCATAAAAGTAGATATAAACAAGGTATTGTATAGTAGATGTTGCTTATTCACTTTTGTTCTCATTTATTTGCACATTTTGTACACAGTTTTGTTGATTTTTATTCAAACAATACGAATTCTTGCTAGATGAAAAAACATATTGCTGTGAAATGAATGAATTAATAAAAATGAAACTCCGGCAATAGCATATTTGTAAACATGTCAGCGGAGAAGTGGACGACAATAGAATGAATGAATGCAATCTCTCTCTCTCTCTCTCTCTCTCTCTCTCTCTCCTCTCTCTCACCTGGGACAACTGATACCTGTCGTATTACACATGTTCTGTGGTTTGTTTACTCGTACTGTCCAGACCGGGATTCGAAATGTGTGTTTTGTTAGTGAGCTTACTCTTGGGTAAAGAAAGCATGTTTACCACACCACCACACTGCTTCACCACACCACCACACTCTAGAGATCATATAAAGTTGAGCAAGTTCTCCAAAGTGGAATAAGATGTTTACCCTTTTAAGCAGACACATTGGTATTTCGCGCCACGCCACCTCCCTTCACCGCTCCATCACTGGGAGTCATAAATATAAAGTTGGAAAGACGGAAGCTCCGAAGTAGGTCAAGACATTTAGTCTCATTGATATGCAGGAATTGTCTGGAGGCGGAGCGAAGACCAGCCACGAGTTTCAAACCAATAGTGGATCGGAGTTATGGACGCAACACAACACAACACCACAACACAACAAAACGCAGTATAATGCAGCAGTATAATGCAGCACAAAACAACATTAATCTACAGAACAACGCAACGCAGCGCAACACACTATAATGCAATGTAACAACACAACACAACAGAACACAACACAACAACGCAGCGCAACACAATATAATGAAATGTAACAACACAACAGAACACAACACAACACAACAACGCAACGCAACACCGGCTTAGGGTGACAGCACGTAACACCTCGCAGCGTGCATGAAGCCAAAACAGCAACACTGAATGGGAAGACATACAAGAGCAATCCAATGTTGGCGCAGCAGGAATCCTGTGTCCCTATCAGCAGGTCACGCTTGCCTCCATTTCAAATCCACTCGCACATTAAAAGCACTACACCTAACAGAGACGAGTTCTGCTGATAAAAAATTATAATATGACGCTAGTTCATGACCTCTGCCCTCGCATGGAAGGTCAACGATCTGTATGAGTGGCTTATCATTTATTTATATATACTGCGGATGGTATTCTCAAACCAGTACTTGCAAAACTTCCCAGATTCATTTTGCAGTAGTCAGCAGCACTTCCATCTCACCTGCATGGGAGGAAGGCAAGGCTCAGTTCGGCGCGGCCTGTAAGCACAGTCTTGGCACAGAGAAGGCTCGCGGCGCTCATTGGGGCTTGTGTTCGAGTGTAACCCTTGTGTCGTGCAATCCTCGGGGCCTCCTCCTCCTCCTCCTCCTCCTCCTCCTCCTCCTCCTCCTCCTCCTCCTTATGAACGTGAACTCTTTCAAGAGGGAGGTTTCAAGCCAGCATCTAATTTTGGACGATCCTTTTGACCTTTTGGAACTGGCATGTCTGTGGGCTTTTTTTTTTTTATCGCTTCTTTTGTTGCTCATGTCCAGTGCCATTCTTACATAAAAAAAAAAAAAAAAATAGATAAAAACAACACATGGTAACATTGCGCGCGTTTTGGAATTCCAGTCGCTCCTCCGCGCGTCATCATGTGACTGTTGCATCATTAGTAATGCTGTGCTCGAGGCTGTTGTTGGCCTATGGAGGCAACGCACATTACTCACTTTTGGCGCGAGACATCCTGGGACAGCTCGCTAGCTAGATGGACAGACTGATACGTGTGTAGCGAGACCTTGCCTCCTATCTACACATCCACTCAATCTCACTCATATGCATTGAAATAGAAGGACATCCTGATTGTGACAGAACTACATGCAACACTCATACACTTAGGAACCACACTAACAACCACACGCAACACTCATATACTGACAGAAGTACTTATATGCTAACAGAACCACACACAACACTACCCTCAGCCTCTCTCTCATCGCCTCGATGTTGAATCTCTTGCTATGTTCTAGCACTATTTTCACTCTGACTGTTCTTTTAATCTTGCTAATTGCATGGCTTCCCTTCCTCCTGCGGCCTCGCTGCACAAGACTTTCCACTTTCTCTAACACTTTCTCTCACCATTCTTCCTGCTCACCTCTTTAATGCAAGAGTTAAACATTATTCTCAATCATTCATCTCTTTTTCTGGTAAACTCTGAAACTCCCTGTCTGCTTCTGTATATCCTCCTTCCTGTGACATGAACTCTTTCAGGAGGGAGGCTTCAAGACACTTATCCTCCAATTTTAGGTGATCCTTTTTTACCTTTCTTTTGGAACTGGCACTGTAGTCGAATTTTTTTCCGTTATTTTTTGTTGCTCTTGGCCATTGCTCCTCTTATGTAAAAAAAAAAAAAAAAAAAAAATCTGACAGAAGACTTACACGTATCAATCACTTCCTACAAAACACCCTGGAAAAAGAAAACAGCAAAGCAGGAGGATAATAAAACACAAACAGAGGCGAAGTTATCCGCAAGAACTTTTTATCCGAGGCGAGGCGGCGAGGCGGGAGGGAATGAAGGCTGGTGGTGGAGGCTGAGGGGAAAAACACAGTTGTTGACGCCGCGGCCAAAGAGCGCGGGGAAAGTTCATCCTTACGAGAGGAAAATGGAGCGTGTGGAGTGCTGGCTGGAGTGGAAGGGGAGAGAGAGAGAGAGAGAGAGAGAGAGAGAGAGAGAGAGAGAGAGAGAGAGAGAGAGAGAGAGAGAGAGATATGAGATTATATGTAAATAAGACAAGGAAAGAAAATGAAAAGGATATAGAATTGAAGGAGGGGAGAGAAAAGATAAGAAAAATGAGAGAGAGAGAGAGAGAGAGAGAGAGAGAGAGAGAGAGAGAGAGAGAGAGAGAGAGAGAGAGAGAGAGAGAGAGAGAGAGAGAGTAAAAAGGAAGAATGAAGTAAGAGAATAAAGGAGTGAGCGAATGAAAGGGAGGAAAGGAAATATAATATGAAATAAATGAGAAAATTTAAAAATGAGTCGGTGAAAAAGAAGAAAAATAATCGTGAATGAGAGAGAGAGAGAGAGAGAGAGAGAGAGAGAGAGAGAGAGAGAGAGAGAGAGAGAGAGAGAGAGAGACCGGAGTGAGTGATTGAGGGAGAGTGAAGGGATAGACGAACAAGAAGAAATAATTAAAACAGGCTTGATGATGGAGGAGGAGGAGGAGGAGGAGGAGGAGGAGGAGGAGGAGGAGGAGGAGGAGGAGGAAGGCAACCCAAAAAGTCACAACGAATTAATAGCGACGTGGCGGTGATGGGTCTCATTAAGGAAACAAAAAAAAATATTCTTTTCTCTCCTGAAGGCTACGTAGATTTGATGCGACTTCCGGTGACTCCAAATTATGCACGAGTGGAGGACGAGCTCAGGAGGAGGAGGAGGAGGAGGAGGAGGAGGAGGAGGAGGAGGAGGAGGAGGAGGAGGAGGTGGTGGTGGTGGTGGTGGTGGAGGGAAGTGTCACGTGGAATATTATGGAAGGTTTGAATGAGTTTACCTGTGACTGAACGACTACCTGTGCAATTATCAGGTATTAATTTACGTTTTCTTTTCCTGTTTGTTGACTGTGGCTCTCTTTTTTAGTGTGTGTGTGTGTGTGTGTGTGTGTGTGTGTGTGTGTGTGTGTTCATGGGGTCCTCAGTTTGTAATAAGCATATATGGAAGTACCGTGGCATGTTTCTCTTGTTTACAGGACCCTTTTATGATGTATTTATTTAATGTTTATGTTTATACCCATTGTGTTATTGACGTCCATTTGCAGGTGTGTGTTATAAGGAATATATAAGTTCCCGGGAATATATGGCCTGGAATTAACAATCTGGAATAGGCCATCAGAAACATGGTACTTAGAAACAGGTAATCGTGAATAGTTCTGGAATAGTGTGGAATAATTGTAAAGAGACCGTGTGGAGTAGATTGAGAGAGCTAGACGTCCCGGAGAGAGCACGGATTTTAGAAAGGATGATCTGGATTAGAGAATAAAATAAAAGAGGTAGATGAAGAGGCAGAAGTGAAACAGGAAGGGAGACAACAGGAGAAATGGAACCGGTGAGAGGGGGAGGAGAGGTGATAAATGAGGGAGGGACGGGGTAGAGGAGATAGAAATGAGAGAAAGAGAGAGAATAAAAGAAACGGAACGGAGAAAGGGAGAGGAGAGGTGATAAAAGTGAAGGAAGGAGGGAATAGAAGAGATAGAAGTAAGAGTGAAAGAGGGAGAGAATAGGAGAAACGGAACGGAAGGAGGAACAGGAGAGATGATGAAAGTGAATGAGTTACGGAGTAGAAGAGATAGAAATGGGTGAATGAGGGACAGAGAAATAGAAACAGACCCATGAAGAACAAAATGAATATCAGGCGAGGATGGACGTCAGCACAGAGTCAGGGTTAATGGGAGCACAGGAGCGGAGAAGGGGGCAAGGACAAGACTTGGTGATGGAGTAAGGGAGTTTAGACCACGTTATAAAGCCGCACTTCAACAGAGAGGGAGAGAGTAACAGGAGGGTAATGTGGTGCTGGCTGTGGCGACGATGTGGGTGACAGTGACAGAAAGGCAAGGATGATAGCAAAAAGGAGCAAAGGAAGGAGCGAATGAATAGCAAGAAAGAAGGAATAAAGTAACAGGAGGAAGGAAGAGAGAGAAGGCATGGAGGGAAGCGTAGAGAATAGAGTAATAGACAGACTGGCAATAGAACATGGGACAAGGTAGTAATGTTGGATGAAAGAGGAAAGAACAACTGAGGAATAAATGAAGGATGAGGCGATTAAATCATTGGGAAAAAGAAAAGGGAGGAGGAGGTGAAGGAAGGAGTAAGCAGAGAAAAGAAGAGAAATAAAAGGTGAACGGGAGGTAATATGTGGAAGGAGGGGATTTACACACACACACACACACACACACACACACACACACACACACACACACACACACACACACACACACACACACACACACACACACACACACACACACACACACACACACACACACACACGTCATCCGGTTATGCAAAAGGTCGCAGGTTTGACTGATTGCGAGACCAGCCGCGTTATTACAGCAGGTAGAGAGTACTTGAGTAATGACATTGGGGACTGTACGTTATTAAAGGCCTCAGGATATTGGCTGGTGCGGCACAGAAGATGAGCAGTGCCGTAGCAGTGACTCGAGGGACACACGGCAAAGTGGAGCAGTGACGGGGAATGTGAAGTAATGTGAGTTTAGTGTGTGGGAGGGCTGGGTACAAGGAGCAGCGGTGAGGGACGGGGTGACGGACGTGGACTGTGCGATGGGTATTGTTGGCTAAAATTCGATTGATGGAGTGATGTTTGGCGCCGCAGCAGCACTGTCACGAGGCGCTGGGTGCTCAAGCAAGGGCGGGGACTGTGCCTTTGTGTTAGGAGGCGCGCGTGTGATGGGAGACTGATGGGAGACTGTGATGGGAGAATGTGATGGGAGACTGTGAAGGGAGACTGTGTGAGGGGAGATACACTACTGAACACTGCCACGTGATCCCAGGACGATTTTGCCGGAAAACTTGTTCAGTTTATTATGAGAGGAAGAAAAATACCCAATAAATTAAAACAAATAAATAAACATAAAAAAAAAGGTAGAATGCAGAATGCCAGTAGACTCACACAGGGCGGCTCCTGAGCACTGAAAGCCTACTACCTGTCATCCTCATTCATAGGCCTACCCAGCTTCCTCTCAGAACACGTGACATATGTACACTGACACGTTGTTGGCTGGCACAGCGTTCCCCTCCTGGAGTTAATACGCGTCACGGCGGAACACTGCAGGTTGTGGTCACTAAAGGGCAGACTGGCTTACATTGTTATTCTTGTTGAAGGTATTGCCGTTCACTATTTTGCCATTACCATGACTAGACCCTTTATTGTATTATATATTGGCTGTTAATCAATGTTCAAATGTTCAGTGTTATCACCTTTCTATGTTCGCTTTTCATGTTGAGGATGTAGAGTGCGTTCTTGTGTTCCGCGGCGTGAGTGAGAAAGAAAGGCAGAGAAAAGAATCAAAATGCAGCAGGGCCACATATGTTTATATTACGTACTTAGGCTCCCTCAGAGGTAATGCAGCAGAAGCACTCAGACTCGCCTTGTTATGAGAGGAGCAGTACATAAGTAATGCTGAACACTGTGAGAGGAGAGTTAATAAAGGAAGTGACTTTGTACATGAACAGGAATGATGCTTATATATGATTTTATTAATAAGAGGGAAAGTAGTTAAGAAATACTGAAGATTGTAAAAAGTAACGGCAGTGATGAGCAGGGGAAGAGGAAACGGAGTAATGGAATTAGAACATACTCGTGAAAATAAGAACCTAAGAATATGAGTGTTAAGAAACCTTGTAAAAGAAGTGGAGGTGAGCCGCCGAAGCATTTAAGAACACGGAGCGTAATGAGATTTCCTCCTCAGAAATTAATTAACCACTTTTAAAATTAAAGGCGCAAGTAAATTGGTCGTTGTTGTTAGTGCTGAGTGATTTATGATCAGGACAGAAGGGAAGCTAAATATAGAGAAGTAGAACTTTCACTTGATCTGTCACGGAATGCTGGCACGAGTGTGTGCTGCTTCATGAGCTGGAAGTGTTGGTTAAAAATGCTGAGTTGGGTCAAAATAAGCGAAAAGTAATTATTTATTGACCTTTTATAAGACAAAATAGAAAGCCATGCGCGAGTATTTCAAAGGAACCTGGTTAACAACATAAGGGAAGTAAGGTGCAGGGAGACAGCGGCCTTGCACGTGGCGCTCCCTGTAAATAAATAAATAAAATAATAATTAAAAATAAGTAATAGATAGAATAAGTGTTTAAATACATAAAGAGATAAACGGTATTTATTTGTTGATTAACTTAGAGAGAGAGAGAGAGAGAGAGAGAGAGAGAGAGAGAGAGAGAGAGAGAGAGAGAGAGAGAGAGAGAGAGAGAGAGAGAGAGAGAGAGAGAGAGAGAAACTATATTCACCTCATATCCCTATCCACCATTATTCAAACTTCTTTTAAACCTCCCCATTGTCTCGCCACTAACACCCTAATAATTGAGGCTGAGTGTGTCCCAGCCACCTGCCACTCTGTGTGTGTGATAACCAATTTGTGAGAACTGGGATTCACTGGTGTGGAGTTAATGATCAGTGAGCCGGTGGATGTTATTGTTGTGGGATTAGGGACTCGTGGTTGTTATTGTTGAGTGACGTGTGAGTGGATACGTGAGCTGTCTAGGAGTGAGGGAAGTAGTGAGTGGTAATATTGAGATGTGCATTGTATTGTCTTGTCTGTGAATGTTTGCCTCAGGAAGTTAAATTATTGTCCGGGAGAAAATTATACTTCTTGTTGAGAGATTAATGATGCGTGAGGATTTGTAGATTGTCTGAAGAGTGAGGTGCGTTACACTGCATAGACAGACAGGCTGACGAACAGACATATAGACACACAGATAGACAGAGAGAAAGACGGACAGACGGACAAATAAACAGACAGACAGACAGACAGAGACAGACATTCAGATAGACAAACTGAGAGGTAGCCAGACAGACGGAAAGGAATAAACAAACTGACGGAAAGACAGACAGACAGCCGGACGAACAGATAGATAAATAGATAGACAGAGAAAGACAGCCAGACAGACCGACCGACCGACAAACAGAAAGACAGACATTCGTAGGCACATGTTGCTTTTATTGAAACTGCAATAAGATCCCAAATATAAAAGGTTAATTTGGAGAAGAGTGTTGTTGTTCTTGTAAGATGAGGAACAATCGGAAGCTTTTTACGGTGTACGCAGTTATTCTTGTAGTTATTTAAAGACCTAGCTAATTAGTTGTTATTAAATATGTCTCTCTCTCTCTCTCTCTCTCTCTCTCTCTCTCTCTCTCTCTCTCTCTCTCTCTCTCTCTCTCTCTCTCTCTCTCTCTTTTTTCAGTTTATACTCTTCTTATGTATTATCTCTCCACACACACACACACACACACACACACACACACACACACACACACACACACACACACACACACACACACACACACACACACACACACACACACACACACACACACACACACACACACACACACACACACACACACACACACAGACAGACACATGGACACACGCACACACACACCCCAGACGCAGCGAGATACATAAAACAGACGCACTAATACATACGAGATTTACTGTAATGCATAACTGATACTCCCCTGTATACATAATGGAAGCCGCGATGCATAACACAGCGGAGCCTGGTGGTCACATGGAACACACACACACACACACACACACACACACACACACACACACACACACACACACACACGTTAGTAGTACATATAATTTGAGCGGGAACATCATTATTATTAAGCTTTTATCGTCCTAAATGGTGAGAGAGAGAGAGAGAGAGAGAGAGAGAGAGAGAGAGAGAGAGAGAGAGAGAGAGAGAGAGAGAGAGAGAGAGAGAGAGACCGGTACTAAGACTACTAAGGTGATAGTAGAAGAAAAGAACAGCAAAGCAGAAGGCTCTCTCCCCACCCTCCACTCCCTCCGACATAAGCCGTACAGGAAACAGGTCGGAAATAAATACCTTAATGGGTTAGAGAAGTAAAAAAACCCGAAGGAAATATTTATAGGAAAGAATGAAAATAGATGAAATGAGGTGTCTCCATTTCCTGAAGCCAAAGAGTTTTAACAAACGCTGTTAACTGCGGATTTGAGGCAAAATATTTATCAAGACTTCGTTGAAAAGTCTTTACGGTATTGCAGTCTATCACGTCTCGTGGAGGCCCATGCTAGAGATTAACGACGCGATGGAAAAAAATAAATAAATAAAAATAAAAAATAAATAAATAAATAAAATAAAATAAATATTTATGAAAGTTGAAGGATTTCTCAACAGTTTTGCAACCGTTTCCTCGCATGTAATTTGAAGAGTCTATCGTGAAATACTTACTGCAGCCCAGGTTAGGTTAGGTTAGGTTAGGTTTCTATCAATGCCTTTGATGATTTTAAGCACCTGTATTAAGTCGCCTCTTAGTCTTCTTTGAGCTAATGGGAATAGATTTAATTCTTTAAGATGTTCTTGGTATGATTTGTTTGTTAGGCTTGGTATCATTTTATTACTCTACGCTGGACTCGTTCTAATTTATTTGAATGCAGTATTCCAAAAGGCGACGAACCAGGGGCTTATATAGAGTGAGGATTGTATCTTTAGATTTATATTCAAATGATCTGCCGATTAAGCTAATTATTATATTTGCTTTCTTTACGACTTCTGAACATTGCTGACCAGATTTTAGGTTGTTCGATATTGTTACTCCTAAATCAATTTCACAGTCTACACTTTCAAGTTAGTTACCATTCAAAATATACTTTGGTTTCTCGTTTCGACACCACTTGCATGCTTTTCCATTTATAACTCTTTGTTTACGGTTGTTCAGTCATTTTTTTTTTTTTTTTACCCATCTCATCACGTCGCCTTGGATACCGTGTGATCTTCGTTTAATCAATAAACGTTTGTGGGGGACTGTCAAAGGCCCTTTGAAAAATCAAGATATGTTATATACTTTCGTCATACTGGTTCAGAATATCATAGAAGAAGTCTAAGAGGTTCGTCAAACAAGAGCGTTTATTACGGAAGCCGTGTTGAGTGTTTTAAATTGTTTTCCTCAAAGTGATTAAGAAATTTATCTGTAGTAAGTGTTTCTAGCATTTGGATACGAGTGACGTTAAGCTAATTGGCTGGTAGTTACATGGTAAAGATTTGCTGCCCTTTTTTTTTATTTATTCTATTTTTTTATCGGAGTTACGTTAGTGAGCTTCCACTCATCAGGCATTGTACCGGATTGCAGGGATTTATTGAACAATAAAGTTAGAGGTGTGACTAATTCAGATTTCACTTCTTTTAGGACGCGGGGTGAGATCGTGTCAGGCCCGCCGGGTGACTTGCTTACTTTAAGTTTATTGATACACTTTAACACGTCTCTTTCTGTTAGGTTGGTACTATTTAGGACGTCGTTGTTATTAATTTGGACTGCTGGCACTGTTGGGATGCCAATGAGGTCTTCTGTTGTAAATACTGAAGCAAAGAAAGTGTTTAGGATGCTACTAATTCGCTCCTCGTCGTTGGTGTACTCCATTTTCGTCAATCACTGGTCCAATACTTGAGGAAATCACTCTCTTCTGCCTGATGAAGCTATAAACTTCCTTCGGGTTCGTCTTCCTCTGGTTCGCAACATGTAACTCGATGGACTTTTCGCTCTGTTTGATTAAAATCTTTGCTTTACGTCTTAACTCCATGAATATTATGCGGTCTTCATTATTATTGTTGGACTTTAATCTGTCATGGGCATCTCTCTTCACGTGCAGGCATTCACCTATTTGTTTATTCCACCACCTGGGCTTAACATTTTGAGTGGGACGGTGGTTTTTCGTGGGCACGCATTCGTGCACAGTTTTTAAATATTCATCAGTGAAAAATTTCCATTGTGCATTGATATCTGTGGTGCTACGTAAGTGACGCCAGTCATTTTGTTTGAGCACTGATCTGAGTTTACAAAAAATTTGCTTTTTTTGATGTCTAAGTTTTCCTTGTTTTGGTTTGAACCGCTGGCCAGGAAGTTTGTAACGAAGATGATTGCGCGGTGGTCGCTATTACTGAATTCCTCGCTGACAGACTTTCTACTAATTCGTCTTTCGTAGCAAGCACGAGATCGAGCACGTGGTTGCCGCGGGTCGGTTTTTGTACAAATTGAGTCAGTGAACTTTCTTTCAAGTTATTATATAGATCATGTCCGTGGTGTGAGGTGAGGGTCCGCCCCACTTCGTCACCGGTAAATGCAAGTCACCAAGAATTATGGCATCATGTGAGTCACTTACCTCGCTAATTTGATCGTAAATGTCGCGGTCGGTTTGCAGTGGCTGGGCTGGAGGTCTGTACGTAAGAACTATTGCTAGTTTAGTTCCCTAATTATTTTTTAATAATATGAGTAGAGCATCTACATTTGCAGCGCGGGGTTCAGATAACAGAGCTGGGCTGAGATTAGTTTTGATGTAGAATAAGATGTCGCCTCCATTTCTATTTACTCGACTTTTTTCAAATATTGTGTAGCCGCTAATTTTATATTCAGCCATATAGTCCCTGATGATGTTACACCGTTTATATCATGGTTTTCTGAGAACGCTATTTCCTCAAAATAGGAACATTTGTTAAGCTACGAGTGTTCACACAAAATTTTAAGCTTATTGCGAATAGATGCCTGCTCGTTTGACTGGTTAGCTACTCTGCAGTGGCTTGGCGAGCAAGGACATTCCCGTTTTTTGTACGGAAATTCCTCACTGCGCCATCTAGCCGTCACCTGAAAACAATGAGGAATCATAGTAAAAGTTATCCCTGGTGTTTACAAAGCCTATATTCTCTTCGCTGCAGAGGTTGGCAAGGCGTCGGTTGAGGGGTGGCGGCGATGGCATAGAAACGGTCGCCAGCCTGCGTGTGTGGGATGATTCTGGAGAGAGAGAGAGAGAGAGAGAGAGAGAGAGAGAGAGAGAGAGAGAGAGAGAGAGAGAGAGAGACGTAACGTGACTCTCGCTACAAACATGTGACGTGTTGATGTGGTTAGCATAAATTTCCTGAACAGAGACGAGGAAAGTGGCGGTGGTGGTGGTGACGGTGATGATGCCGGTGATCATTATGCGTCCTACCCTCCCTCACCTCACATGTACTAAGGTGGTGGTGGTGGTGGTGGTGGTGATTAGGTTAGGATTGTAGTGGTGCTGGTGGTGGTGAAGAGATCCTGCAAGGGGCTTTGGTGGTGATTGGTGGTGAAGACATTAGGTTAGGTTAGTGGTGATGGTGGTGGTAGTGTTGGTGGTGATGGAAGGCTGTGGTGGTGAAGAGATTAGGTTAGTGAAGGAATAGTGAAGGCGGGGATATGGTTGTGATGGGTAGGTGAGGAGGAGGAGGAGGAGGAGGAAGAGGAGGAGGAGGAAATGACGAAACTAAAGAGGGGAAAAGACCCAATCTATTGTTGAGGAGTTGCGGGAAGAGGGAAATGAGGAATGAAAGGTAAGAGAGAGAGAGAGAGAGAGAGAGAGAGAGAGAGAGAGAGAGAGAGAGAGAGAGAGAGAGAGAGAGAGAGAGAGAGAGAGAGAATTACTTTTAGTGGGGTAATGAGGGAGATGAAGCGAAGGATGGAAGAAAGGAGTGGGTCTCTCTCTCTCTCTCTCTCTCTCTCTCTCTCTCTCTCTCTCTCTCCCCCTCCACTCCTAAGACTCCACCTACGCTTCTCTTTATACCATGAATTCTCTCGTATTACGCCTCTTCCATAATTTATTGTCCTCTTCTTCTCCCCTTCTCCCTTCCTTCGTAGACTTCATCACCCCTTCTACTTCAGCCTCCTCCTCCTCCTCCTCCTCCTCCTCCTCCTCCTCCTCCTCCTCCTCACCAACACCAACACCAACACCACCACCACCACCGCCGCCTGCAGAGGGAGCAAGAGCGAGTGCTGTGGAAATGGAAACATAAATAAACGCTGGCAACTGTAATATTGATCCCTGAGAGGAGTTGCCAGATAGCGGTTTTTTCTCCCACTTTTCCCTCGCGTTCAGGGGTCTCTCTCTCTCTCTCTCTCTCTCTCTCTCTCTCTCTCTCTCTCTCTCTCTCTCTCTCTCTCTCTCTCTCTCTGGTTTTCAAAGAGCATCATTAGCATATTGTTTTCATTAAATATGGTAGGTGTTCATAGCGGGGAGGTAATGATAGGGCTGTTACAGACTATGGAATGAGGGACGATGCAGGGATGGTAATTGTGGCATAACCCTCTCTCTCTCTCTCTCTCTCTCTCTCTCTCTCTCTCTCTCTCTCTCTCTCTCTCTCTCTCTCTCTCTCTCTCTCTCTCTCCTTGTCATATGTTTACGTGTTGTGTTTATATGATCTACGTATACTCTCTTCACACACACACACACACACACACACACACACATGTTGGATCGTATGCATATTTTGGTCGCTGTGTTTCTGGACTAGTGTGTGTTTTCCTTCCCTTTCATAATATTTTTGTAGTTTCAAGTTATTTCGTTTATATCGCCTTTAAAATTTCGTATTATTAACTGAGACATTTAATTATTGTACTGAATCACCACCACCACCACCACCACCACCACCCCCACCCCCTTTCTTGACGGTGTATTTAGGGAGCTTAACCCCCTCTCCACCCCCACACCCTCCCTCCTTCTCCCCCAACCCCACACCAATTAATTTTACAGGCCTGCTGCCTCAGCCTCCATTAGTAAAAAGAAAGGAAGGAAGAGAGGAAAAAGAAGAGCTGAGGAAATTCTTGAATAGTGTGTCTTCTCTGAATTTCTCGCTCATTCATTTATTCTTATTTATCTATTTTACTTTCCTTCATGAGATTTTTTTTTTGTTCATGGTTGTATTTTGCTTTGACTGTAATTACTTTTCGCTTTCTCACTTCTCTATCTTAATATCTTGCTGTTTATTTCTCGTCTCTCTACCTTTCCTTTGTCTTTCTTTGCTACTCTACCTTTTTCTGTATCTTGATATATTTTCTATGTTATTAGTCTTTTATTCCTCTTCTCTTTTATATTTTTCTTCGTTACTCTAGCACTTGTTCTCTATCTTAATAATACTTTCTCTGTTTTAATCCTCTTTATCCCTCTTCTCTGTACCTCTCCCGTGTCTCTCTCCGTTACTGTACCACTTCTTCTCTGTCTTTTGTATGTTTTCTTTGCCTTGAAGCGTCTGTGGTGTGTTTTGTGCATCCTCCCCGTGTACGCTTCTTCTGTATCCTCTGTGTTTCTCACGTCCCTTAAAATATTCCTTAAAATATCGTAAAAAATAGATTTAACTTTCCTTTATTTTTTTTTTCTTTTTATTATCATATTTAGTCTTCTTAGTCCTCAGTCTTTCAAATAGGCAACTGTCAACTTCCCTTTTTGTTTTTCTTGTTTTTTTTTCTTTTTTCTTATTCACCAGTTATTATAAAAACTGTGACAGCAAGTTTATTTTCTTTTTCTCCCTTACTGTCTTGCTACGAGGTCACTAGTATTTTAAAAATGGATGTCATCTTGTGCATTTTACTCTCCTATTGAGTTGCCTTTCCTCGTATTTCTCCTTTGATATTTCTTAACCACTTCAAGGAAAAGCGAGAGGTGAATGTTAACTTATTACTAACTTTTCTCCCTTTTTATTCTCCAAACAATTTCGAGAATTATTCAAGAGGTTGTAGTGTTGTCACATTACTTGTTACTCATTTATATAGCCTTTCCATGACTTGTTTTTCTTTCTTTTTCTCTTTTTTTCAGTTTTATTAGGCGGTATTTGATCTTGCATTGCGGCGCTTTGTATCACTCAATCAGTCGCTCCTTCAGTCACTCCGTCAGTCACTCCGTCAGTCACTCCGTCAGTCACTCAGTCAGTCACTCAGTCAGTCACTCAGTCACTCATTAGGTTCAGTAATTATCATATCCTTGCCTTTCACCTCTCCTGAAATTCTCTCTCTCCCCCTCTTCGTCCCCCCCCAAAAAAAAAATACATTGTTGCTGTTTTCTTTGTTATATACTTTTAAGGTAATCTACTGAGAGAGAGAGAGAGAGAGAGAGAGAGAGAGAGAGAGAGAGAGAGAGAGAGAGAGAGAGAGAGAGAGAGAGAGAGAGAGAGAGAGAGAGAGACCTAACCTCACTTTGCCACCCGGAGTTAGACAGCACACACCAATACCTGCCAAGGACACACACACACACACACACACACACACACACACACACACACACACACACACACACACACACACACACACACACACACACACACACACACACACACACACACACACACACACACACAGACTTTACCTCAACCTTCACTAATGAGAAGAAAAGGTGAAGAGTAGAATGTGGAAGATTAATTTATATCGAGGTCATATGGCGCTGAACTAGAGAGAGAGAGAGAGAGAGAGAGAGAGAGAGAGAGAGAGAGAGAGAGAGAGAGAGAGAGAGAGAGAGAGAGAGAGAGAGAGAGTAGGGGGGTTAAGGAGCAAGAAAAGGAAGATGGAAGAAGAGGAGGAGCAGGAGTAGGAGGAAGAGGAAGAGGAGGACAAAAATGAGAAAATGAGGAGAAAGAAAGTGGTGATGGAGAATAAAGAGAAAGAAGTTACATAATAGAAAAGACTGCGAGGAGAAGAAAGGATGAAAAGAAGAAATGTTGTTAGAAGAAGTGCAAGAAAAAGAAAAGTGAAGGAAGAATTGTTCGAGAGAAAAGGAGGAATAAAAGACTGTGCCTAAAGGAGGAGGAGGAGGAGGAGGAGGAGGAGGAGGAGGAGGAGAAAGAGGAGGAGGAGGAGGAGGAAGAGGAATACAAGTTTAAAGACAAGAAAATGGCATATTCGTATAAATAAAAGGAAGAGTGGAGAGAAAAAAAGAAAAGAGAAAGAATTGCATGAAAAAAAGAAGTACCAGGGATAGAGAAGGAAGAAGTTGGAGGAAAAGCAAAAGAAAAGGAGGAGGCGGATGGCAGTGGTGGTGGTGGTGGTGGTGGTGATGGTGATGGTGGTGGTGGTGGTGGTGGTGCCGTGAGCTCAATAAGCCAATCCAAATATATGGGCTGAGTGATAATCAATATGCAATAGGTGAGCTGCTTTCTTTGGACCAGGAGTCGCCGCCGCCTGGCTCAGCGTGGCTCAGACAGATCCCAGTGTTGGCACACACACACACACACACACACACACACACACACACACACACACACACACACACACACACACACACACACACACACACACACACACACACAGAGATGAACATAATGTTGGTATATGAGAGAGAGAGAGAGAGAGAGAGAGAGAGAGAGAGAGAGAGAGAGAGAGAGAGAGAGAGAGAGAGAGAGAGAGAGAGAGAGAGAGAATTACTATTTGTTCTAATCGATTTTTTTTTACATTTTAGTGTGGTATAACTTTCTTGTTTACTGTTGTTGCTGTTATTGTAGTTATCATCATTATTATTATTATTATTATCATTATTATTATTATTATTATTATTATTATTATCATTATTATCATTATTATTATTATTATTATTATTATTATTATTATTATTATTAGCATCACCATCATGATCATTATCATTATACCTTAGGAAAGGAAGTTTAGTTAAACGAAGCCCAAACAAAGTTCTCTCTCTCTCTCTCTCTCTCTCTCTCTCTCTCTCTCTCTCTCTCTCTCTCTCTCTCTCTCTCTCTCTCTCTCTCTCTCTCTCTCTCTCTCTCTCTCTCTCTCTTAAAAGCTCAAATATGCGAACACCAAACTTCAACAATAATGAAACTTTCTTCCTAATCTTTTCATTTGCGGGGATGTAAGAAAAAAGTCACCACGAAAAAAAAAAAAAATACAAGAGAGGAGGAACAGAGGAAGAGAAGAAAGTTGACCACCAGCTGAGAGAGTGGAGGAAGGAGTGAGGGAGGAAGGAAAGCAAGGAAAGGAAGTATATGAAAGTATTTGTGAAAGTAGTTTGGTTCGACTCTTGCATTAGGAAGATGGACTGAGTAATTACTTGGGTATTTGGTGAGTGTCTTGGAGTGGGAGGAAGACAGGTGTGGAGTGGGAAGACTAGGTGTGGAGTAGGAAGAGTAAATGAAATGTGGGAGAAGTTTTTTCTTTTTTCTTTTTTATTTTTACTTCTCTTTCATCTTCTTTCTCCTCCTCCTCCTCCTCGTCCTCCTCGTCCTTGTGCTCCCAGTGTGACCTTGTAATGGCGTGACTCGTGGCTTTGTGTCTCCGCCTGCAATGTACCATACCTCTTCCACCTCCCCCTTCCTCCTCCGTGTCCTCTACTTCCCTTTAACAACACTCCTCCCCCTTTTTTTTTATTTTCCTTAGTCTCCCCCCTCCCTACCATGTCTTTATTCTCCTCCTCCTTCTCCTCCTCCATCATCCCCTCGTCCACCCTCCTCCTCCATCACCCCCTCCTCCACCTGCCTCCACGCGATGTACCCTACATAGCTTGTCCTCTCCTCTTCCTC
>NC_087170.1:10576494-10593994 GCF_035594125.1 Scylla paramamosain | reverse complement strand
TTTCCCCGCACGGTACTTCTATATATAGGAGGGAGGAGGGCAATGGGAGGAGAGAGGAGGCATGGAAGAGTCGCAAAGGGGCAATGAAGAACGAATACCAGTGGATCAGGTGGCCCTTACGAGGCTGTTTGTGATGAGCCACGCTGTCTAATGTAAAGTGAGAGTGGTAGAGCAGTACAGGCGAGGGCTCTAGAGAGAAGGGTTACAGAGAGAATCACTTCATACACACTAAATAAAATATAACCATAAAATTTTAGACGCACACACACACACACACACACACACACACACACACACACACACACACACACACACACACACACACACACACACACACACACACACACACACACACACACGCACAGTTAGATGAATCTCACTCAGCCTAAAAATGCACAAAGAGAAAAATGCTACATCCATGCATAAATACATACTCACATAAACACAAGCACACAAACACATACATACACACAGCATACATACACACAGCATACATACACATACACGCATCTGAACGTTCGCAGGCTCACATGGAGATTCTAAACCACCGCTACTTTTCCAGCGGGAATAGGAAGGGAGCAGGGAGGGGAGGAGGAGGAGGGAAGGAGGGAAAAAGAGAGAAAGAAAAGGAAAGAAAAAAAAGCTTCGAAATTTGTTGTTTTTTTCCACTCTCTCTCTCTCTCTCTCTCTCTCTCTCTCTCTCTCTCTCTCTCTCTCTCTCTCTCTCTCTATGGCAGTACCTTTAAAACACCTTTGAACACAGACAAAGTACAGGTGATAATTGATGTGGTACAAGTGAGGCATGGAGGCAGCACGGGAAATGGGTCATGTACAGGTGAGGCGTGGGGACAGCACAGGTAGTGGGTGACGAGATACGGTGGTGCTACAGGTAAAAGGCAATTAAGGCTTACCTGGAGGGCTGAGGACGCCACCCTTGTTACCTGTGTCCTGGAGGCGTGACCTTGCAGGGGGCGAAGAGGAGAAGGAGGAGGAAAGAGGGAAAAAAAGAAGGAAGAACAAGGGAGTGGAGCAATGGTACTCTCTCTCTCTCTCTCTCTCTCTCTCTCTCTCTCTCTCTCTCTCTCTCTCTCTCTCTCTCTCTCTCTCTCTCTCTCTCTCTCTCTCTCTCTCTCTGGGGACAAAGGCAGGGCGCGTTACTGCTGTGTATTGAAAAGCGTTACGGGCGCGGGGAAGCAGCTCTGGCACGGGCGTGTAGAGAAAGGCGCGGCGGACCTGGCTAAGGGCCAATTTACCACTGTATAGAGGAGGCTTTTCCGAATCTGGCAGGTGCTAAGGTAGAGAAAAGAGCGCGACGTGTTGAATTGGATCACTACGAATGAGAGAGAGAGAGAGAGAGAGAGAGAGAGAGAGAGAGAGAGAGAGAGAGAGAGAGAGAGAGAGAGAGAGAGAGAGAGAGAGAGAGAGAGAGACCGACCATGGTGTTACTTTCAGAGGTTTGATTCGTGATGGAAAGAAGCAAATTTAAAACTTTGTGTATGACTTTTTCATTTTTATTTTTACATTATTATTGTCATTTTTTCTGGGAGAGGAGCGGCGGGAGAAATGACCTGCAGAGCGGTTATGCCAATACATATTTGAGGTTGCTTGATGTTGTGTTAGGTTAGGTGAGGGTGAATAGGGGGAGGTAAGAGGAGGGTAAGCAAGGTTAGGCAAGATAAGATTGTATTAAATCAGGTTAGGTAAGGTATGCTAGGTTAACTCATGCTAGCAAATGAAATCGAATGTAAACGAACCCATATTGATGTAACGCAGTCAAAACTAATCTAACATAACGCACGAAAATGATCTGACCTATGTTTTTTTTTTCAGTTAATATTTTAGTCTCTGCATGCGTTTTTTTAATATTCTTTTAAAGGTTGGGCGTGGTTTGGTATTTGAGAACAGACTCGTGATGAACTGATCTGATGAAAAAAGAAAAAAAAAAAGAAAAGCGAGTTTTTAGATTTATCGTAACTTCACCGATGGAAAGGAATATAAAACTGTGAGGCATGTTTCTTGTTTCGATAAGTCTGGTGAATGTCAGATATCCGTCAAATGCCAGCTGAGCATTGGTGTGATGGACGCGAGGCGGCGGCGCGGCGTGGCGAGGAGTGTGGCGGGGAGGCGGTGGAGTGAGGGATGGAAAGTGTGCGAATACAATGTGTACTGAGATGACTCCATTAAAGGTCATTGCTCGGCTGACCAAGATTGGCACTCGCATATTGAACTTTTCGCTGCGCTGACTGAAAGAATCTGACACGAAAAGAGGAAGAAAAACGAAAAAGCGATGAATTGGATATGTGTGTGTGTGTGTGTGTGTGTGTGTGTGTGTGTGTGTGTGTGTGTGTGTGTTTGTGTGTGTGTGTAGGAGCATTTTTCATAAGGCAGGCAGAAAGCAAGATGAAAATATGAAATGTATGGAGTGCTGATGTACGTTAGGTTGTTATGCTGTGGTAGCGATGGTGGTGGTGGTGGTGGTGGTGAGGTCGGCTACGTCGTGCTGCTGCTGTTACACGTTTCGTTACCCTTTGCATCACCATATATTCTGTTACCTTCAGTTATTAATATGGAGGCGGAGAACCAGAGGGAGAGACAAGACTGCGGTGTTACTGGGAGAAGTGTTACTGGGTTGACTTAAGACTACATGCAATTGACGGGGACAGCACAGAGGAGGGTGACGGAGGCTCGTGGTGCTGATGATGATGATGGTGACAAACACATTTACCCTCGCCAACGGGTACTGAAATCAAGTCGTGTAGATAGTCATGTGACCGGAATGAATAAGTGATAGCAGTAATAAGTAATGGTAATGGTTCTTGTGGTGAGGTGTAAAGGGGAAGAAGGTGATAGTAAGTAATGGTAATGATGCTTGTGGTGCTGAGTGTAAAGATGAGGAAGGTGATGATGGGAGTTATCAAGACACCTCAGGCACGTCATTGGCTATTGCATCTGGCTCTTCTGTTCTTCAGGGAATGACATTGGAGCCGCATTTTTTTTTATTCATTTTCCATTTTTTGCTCAATAGAGAGAGAGAGAGAGAGAGAGAGAGAGAGAGAGAGAGAGAGAGAGAGAGAGAGAGAGAGAGAGAGAGAGAGAGAGAGAGAGAGAGAGAGAGAGAGATTGACACCCAAATACAAACAAAATACACTCACCATCTCTTCAACTGATAAACTGCACAAAGCACATTACGAGATGGAAAATTAAAAAAAAAACAGGAAGAGCGTACGAGTAAAAGCGAATGTTGTATTACTGCGTGTTAGACAGAAGGCGACATTAGGGGAGCGGGAAGCACAAGAAAGAGTGTGTCATAATAAAAGTGCTTGAGGGGGAGTGAATTTGCGAGTAAAAGACATTGCATAGCGAATAAAACTTGATATTATATAAAAGAGGAGAGGAGAGGAGAGGAAGGGAAGAACATAAAGAGTAGCTCGCTGAAGTTCACGAGGGATCCAGATTGTAGTGCTCGAGTGTAGATATAAAAAGAAGGTATAAAAAGTAACATCCCTGGCATAGTTCCCGTGTAGGTAAAGTTTACAGAAAGGTTGAGTTTAATAATGCAGGCACGTGGGGGGGTTCCGCTTTCTCTCTCTCTCTCTCTCTCTCTCTCTCTCTCTCTCTCTCTCTCTCTCTCTCTCTCTCTCTCTCTCTCTCTCTCTCTCTCTCTCTCTCTCTCTCTCTCTCTCGATGACGACACTTTCTCCTCACCTGGCTGACGTCACCAAGCTTCCTGATATCACTGCGCACTTCACCACCACCACCACCACCACCACCACACCTCGTCACCACTACCACACTCCAGGCTGACACTAACACTCCTTTTATTACCGCAGTGACACCACCACCACCACCACCACCACCACCACAGTAACTTAACAATACCTCTCACCACCACAACCTCTGACATCACTGCCACTACTACCACCACTCCTAACACTACCACTACCACCACCACCACCACCACCACCACTACTACCACCACTACTACTACTACTACTACTACTACTACTACTACTACTACTACTACTACTACTACTACCACGGCCAGTCATCACCACACTCATGTTAGCATCACCACATCTCAACATCATAGTAGGTTCACTACCACATGTCACCACACAGCATCACCACCACCACCACCACCACCACCACCACCACATGTTTATAATTCCTCCTCCCTCACTGTCATGTCAATCAACACCATGACACCACTACACACACACACACACACACACACACACACACACACACACACACACACACACACACACACACACACACACACACACACACACATACAAACAAACGAACAAACGAACAAACCCAATCACATAAAGAAAATAAAAATCTAAAGCGAACAAAACACACACACACACACACACACACACACACACACACACACACACACACACACACACACACACACACACACACACACACACACACACACAGGAATAAACATATAAATACAGATGAACAAAGCCATAAATATACGGTAGCAGAAGGAAATTAAGAGGTATCATAAATTCAAGTGATGCATGAGAGAGAGAGAGAGAGAGAGAGAGAGAGAGAGAGAGAGAGAGAGAGAGAGAGAGAGAGAGAGAGAGAGAGAGAGAGAGAGAGAGAGAATGATAAAAAAACAAACGTGGACAAAACGCATGGGGACTTGTAATGGCTGTGTGCATGGGGGGAGGTGTGGGAGCAGGGGATAGGAGGTGATGGGGGTGTAGTGGTGACGTGGTGTGAGGAAACGTGTCGATGTGTGAAATGGGAATGTTGTTGTTGTTGTTGTTGTTGCTGTTGTGGTGGTGGTGGTGGTGGTGGTGATGGTGGTGGTGGTGGAGGAGGACGAAGAGGAAGAAGGAAAAGAAAGAAAGGCATGTTTCTCTGTTTCTCTTTTTCTTTCCTTCTTTCTTTCTTTCTCTGTTTTCTTTTCCCCGTATTCTTCTTTGACTGTGTTTTGCTTCTTTCTTTTCTCCTCCTCCTCCTCCTCCTCCTCTTCTTCGTGTTCCTATTCCTGGAAAATTCTCACTTTCATTCTTGCAAGGAATCTCTCTCTCTCTCTCTCTCTCTCTCTCTCTCTCTCTCTCTCTCTCTCTCTCTCTCTCTCTCTCTCTCTCTCTCTCTCTCTCTCTCTCTCTCTCTCTCTCTCTCTCTCTCTCTCTCTCTCTCTCTCTCTCTTCCCCGCTTACAAGTCTCGAAGTTCCACCTTTCCATGCATCCACCTCTGTTTCTTCCCCTCTCCCTCTCTCCCTCCAGCCATTCATCCCTTCCTTCCCTCCTACATCATCACACGATCCACACCGCCTTCCATCCATCCACCCATCCATCCTTCCTTCCTTCCATCCTTCCTTCCATACTCCTCTCCTTTCCGCCTTCCTTCCCTCTCTCATCGCTTCCCTTCCCCTCTCCTCAAGACCGTTAGTCGAATAATCCTGAAAGAGGGGAGAGGAATGTCTCTTGCAGGCCTTGGTCTCCCTCTCTGTCAGTGTCACCCTCTCACCTGCCTCACTCACTGCTCTCACCTCTCCTCTCACCTCCTCTCCTCTCACCTCCTCTCCTCTCCTCTCCTTCTCCTCTCCTTCGTCTCTACTTTACTGATGCTCCCACGCCTCTGTAGCTTTCTCTCTCTCTCTCTCTCTCTCTCTCTCTCTCTCTCTCTCTCTCTCTCTCTCTCTCTCTCTCTCTCTCTCTCTCTCTCTCTCTCTCTCTCTCTCTCTGTATTTTCATCCATTCTTATTTTTCCTCAGTTTGTACTTTTCTTTAATGTCCCTCTTCCTGCTTTTCATTTTTTTTTCATTATTTGTCCCTCCTCTACATCTTCCTTTTGCTCTCATTTCTCTTTTCACCTTCTATTCATCTTTGTTCCTCCCCTCCTATCTGCTCCTTCTTTCCCATAGATTGTATTAATCTATGGAAATCTTGTCTTTCTCCCTTTTCGTTTTATTTTTCCTCCTCGTCTCTCCTCTTCGTCTTCTTGTTCTCCTTTCGTATGACTTTTTTTATTATTTTTTTTTTTGTCTTTCTTTGTCGTCTTCCTGTTTCCTACATGACCTTACTTACGCAATGCTTGTCTTCTTTAATGCTTACCTAACTTCCCACTCCTCTCTCTTCAAGTTTCTTTTAGCCATTTTTATCAGGGATGTGAGTAATTTCCCTCAGTTATATATTCTTTTTTTATTTATTTATTATTTTTTTTTTGCGTCATTTTTCCCAGTGAACGCATCTCCATTTTTTGTTATGTTATTAACCGTTTTCTTTTTCATGTGACAGTTTTCTGATGGGGAGCTTTTTTATTACAATCAATCTCGTTATTTTTCTCAGCTTCCGTCTTTCTTTTATTGCTGTTATTCTCATATCTCCTGCTGTAGTATTTCATCAATCTCGTTTGTTTTTCTCATCCCAGTCCATGTTCCCCTGTCTTTACTTTTGTATTAACTTTATATTAGCGGCTCTCGCGTTCTCTGTCACCGTAGTTATCGTAATGTTCTTAATACTGTATCAGTCTTGTATCTTTTCTCAGACCAGTGCATCTTCCCAGTCTCTACCTTTTCATTAATTTCATCTGCCGTTATTTCGTTGTGTATGTTATCAGTTTCAGTATTTTATCAATTTCCTTTCCCTTACTCAGTCCAATTCATGTTCCCTGGTTGCTATTTTTTTCTTTTTCATTAACTCTATATGTGCTGTTCTCTCGTTCTACATGTTATCAATATTCTTAGTCTTCTCCTCTTACGCGTCCCTGCTCTTCACTTTCTGCTGCCACTAATCCTCACACACTCATACACTCTCTTTTTCTAGTACGTTTTAACACTTGTCTTCCCTTCCTCAACCCAGTAACGTGCATGATCTCTTTAGTTTGCACCTTTACTGTCTTCCTTTCTCTCTTCTCCTCCCTTGCCACCTTCACCTTCACCCTTTCACCACGTTTCCTCCTCCACCCTTTCTCATCCACACACATTTTCTTTCTGGTCCTCCACTTCCACCACATTCCCTCCATCCTCTCTCATCCATCCTCACTTTCTTGCTGACCCTCCAATTCCACCACATTTCCACCTCCATCCTCTCTCATCCACCCACACTTTCTGAACACCACTTTCACCTCATTCACCTCCACAATGCATCCTTCAATAAGGCCAATAGGTCTGTTACTGCTTGTCCTTTCTTTATGTTCCCTTGTGCTTCCCCGCCTGGACCCACACGCACGACTCACGCCCCAGGAACACATCAGTCTCGGGTTCGGTCATTCCCCTCTGCACCATTGTCTCTCGGAATATTTTACTTATTTATATTTGTTTACATGTTATTTTCCTCCCGTGTGCCGAGCAGCTTGATGTGGCCCAGTTTTTAAGCCTTTTATTTATTTTTTTAATTTTTTTTTGTGTGGTGTTGGGAGGGAGGAAGGTGAGAGGAAGGGGAAGGAGGGAGGGAGGGAGGGAGGGTGATATGCAAGGCTTCATAAACATGTATATTCCACCCCCGTCCTTTCCCTCCCCCTCACTACTGCCCTCCCTCCTCCTCCTCCTCTCTACTGTCAATATCACGCTCGGAAGTGATAAGACTCAGAGCAATTAGGGCGCGAATTTGTACGTAAATGTGATGGGGAGGAAGTTTATTCTAACATATACGTGATGCATTTCTGTTTTACTTATTTATTTGTTATTAATTTTTCTCCTCTTTTAATATTCGAAATTGTGTGTGTGTGTGTGTGTGTGTGTGTGTGTGTGTGTGTGTGTGTGTGTGTGTGTGGTTAGTATGTCATCATATTAATAGACAGATAATTCTGTCATCATATTAATAGACAGGTTATTCCCATGTTTTACAGCTTTGTTTTATCTCATGGTCGTGTTTATCTAAGAGTCGTAATGTATAGCACTGTTTGTCCTTCCTTCCTGTTCGTTTGTGTTCCCCCATCGCCCAAACTTTACCCATCAAGTCAGCAACCCCGTGTGTCAGTGAGGGAGGGAAGGAGGAAGGGAGACAGGTAGGCGGAGCTTGGGATGAGTGGGCGGAGCTTATGCGTCAAGTTAGCGTGAACACATTGCAGGTACTCTTATAATGGCGATGCGTGACCAGTTAAGTGTGGTGTTGTTACTCTTGTTGCTGTTGCGTCATTATGAAGTGACGTGAAAGTGACCACCATGACTGCCTCCTGTTGTGTGTAGTTTTAGCTTTGTGGCCACTTATTGCTAATGGGAGTCACGCATCACCTTACCTGCGGCGTGTGTCAGGTGTGCGTTGTTGTAGCTTCGTGTGTCACCTTTCGTGTTCACTTTCTTTTTCATTGGGTTTACCTCGTGTTGGAAGTCCGAAAAGTCTTCTGGTTTGGCTTCTGTGCTCCAAATTGTGATGTGTATGTGTGTGATTTGTTCTGCTGATGTGTGAATGACTGGTGGCTTATAGTCCTGTTGTGTGTGACGTTGTGTTTGCGGTGACGATAAGCGGTGATGTGATGCTGATAGGTACTGTTAAGACGGGTGTGTGTGTGCGTGTGTGTGTGCGGTGTGGTGCAGCCTCCGTCAGGTGCACCACAGCGTTCCTGTGTTATGGCGGGTGCTGCGTCCCACGAACACTGTTATTGGGTATTGTAGCCACGCGTGTAACAAATACTGGATATGGCTTGTGTTATTGTTATCACTGTTACTTCATACGAGGAGTGTTGCCTCACCACCACCTATAACACAGCTACCACCATCACCATCACCATCACAACTGTCAGGTACTTCATGACTACCACCACTAACATTGTCACCACCACCACCACCACCACCACCACCACCACCACCACTACTACTACTACTACTGATAATAATAATAATAATAATAATAATAATAATAATAATAATAATAATAATAATAATGATAATAATACTCTCAGCTCACCACTACTATCTTCACATTCACCACCACCACTACTACATACGAATGATTTTAGTTTGCCTATCATCACCACATTCACCACCACAACCTTCACCACCACCATTACTAGCACCACCAACAGAGATACTTAGCCGCCACTCACAACCCACCAGTACACACAACACCACCACCACCACAGTGTTGAGGGACAGCGTGGTGGTGGTGGTGGTGGTGGTGGTGGTGAGGCAGGAGCTTAAAGTGGTGTTGGTGAGCACGCCTTTGAGGGTGTGGGAATGATGTGTGGGAGATCAATAGACTCAGAGAGAGAGAGAGAGAGAGAGAGAGAGAGAGAGAGAGAGAGAGAGAGAGAGAGAGAGAGAGAGAGAGAGAGAGAGAGAGAGAGAGGTGGGTGGATGGGTGGGTGAAGGGAAAGTTAGTTGTGTGGGAGGGCGACTTGTAAGAAGAGAAGGAAGAAGAGGAGGAGGAGTAGGAGGAGGAGGAAGAGGAGGAGGAGGAGGAGGAGGAGGAGGAGGAGGAGGAGAAGGAGAAGGAGGAGGAGGAAATGGAGGAGGAGAGGGTTGAGGAGGAGGAAGTGGAGGAGGAGGAGGAGGAGGAGGAGGAACAGGACGAGGAGGATGAAGGAAACAGAGAGAGAGAGAGAGAGAGAGAGAGAGAGAGAGAGAGAGAGAGAGAGAGAGAGAGAGAGAGAGAGAGAGAGAGAGAGAGAGAGAGATGGTGTATCAGAAAGTGGGAGAGAGAAGGAAATGAGGAGGAGGAGGAGGAGGAAACGAAGAAGAGGACGAGGAGGAGGGAGATAGAAAAATAGTGAAAATGCAAGTTAGGAGAGAGAGAGAGAGAGAGAGAGAGAGAGAGAGAGAGAGAGAGAGAGAGAGAGAGAGAGAGAGAGAGAGAGAGAGAGAGAGAGAGAGAGAGAGAGAGAGAGAGAGAGAGTACATAACCATAACAGCATAAGAGCAGCACTTGGCCACAATCAACCTTTGGGATCGGCGCGGCGTGGGCCATGTGTCCTTGTGTTCCTTTTATTGAGGGGCTGGCTGTTTCATTTCATGGCCCACGCGAAAACATGTTATGGTCCGCCCTGAAAGGTGTGTGTGTGTGTGTGTGTGTGTGTGTGTGTGTGTGTGTGTGTGTGTGTGTGTGTGTGTGTGTGTGTGTGTGTGTGTGTGTGTGTGTGTGTGTGTGTGAGAGACCTATTTTCTATGTTTATATACTAATGTGTTTGTGTGTATGTGTGTGTGTGTGTGTGTGTGTGTGTGTGTGTGTATCTGTATGTGAATAATAAGTCCAGATGCACACACCTCAGGGTTGCCACGTGCACGCACTGACAGGTGCACATTCACTGCCTGCCACCACTTGCATTAACGTGCATTATTCCTTATATTCTTTACCATTGATCGCGTGGACACACACACACACACACACACACACACACACACACACACACACACACACACACACACACACACACACACACACACACACACACACACACACACACACACACACACACACACACACACACACACACACACTACCAAAATAAAGATAGCACCAATTTATAAGTGACATCAAGGCCAGCAAAGCCAGTCACATTATAAATGAAAGCCAAGGGTAACACAGCCAGCCAGTCCTGCAGAGGGTATGGGGGGCAGGGGCAGGTGTAGGGTGAGCCGCACATGGCAGGCAAGGCAGGCAGGGCAGGCCAGCAATCACGCCGCCACCGTGAGTGTGCCCCCGTCCAGCGTGACGTCACCTCCGGCCGGCCACTCCTGATGCCTTTAACAAACACTCTTATTATTGTTTTCCAGACTGCTGGACTCGTGCAGGGCATACCAAAGGTGAGGCCACTCCATCCACCGCCACGCATCCACCGTGCATCCACCACCGCCACCATCACGCCTCCACCACCACGCATCTACCACCTCCACGCATCCACCGTGCATCCACCAACGCTACCATGCATCCATCACGCCTCCCCCACCTCGCTTCCACCACCACACATCCACCGTGTGCCCACCACCACCACCACCACCACCATCATACATCCATCCATCCACATACATCCATCCACACCACCCTACTACCACCACCACCACCACCATGCATCCATTACGCCTCTACCATACCTCTACCATCACCACCACCATTACTACCACTCCTCCACCTCCTTCACCTCCTCCACCTCCTCTTCACCACCACCTCCACTATCACCGCGGACGTACGCACTCATGGCCTCAGCTGAGATGATCTAGACTGTGTGTGTGTGTGTGTGTGTGTGTGTGTGTGTGTGTGTGTGTGTGTGTGTGTGTGTGTGTGTGTGTGTGTTTTATTGTGATCGATAAATACTTCCTTACTTTCTTGCTTACCCGTGTGTGTGTGTGTGTGTGTGTGTGTGTGTGTGTGTGTGTGTGTGTGTGTGTGTGTATGTGTGTGTGTGTCATACAGATCGATGGGATAATGCACTTTCTAGACGTCAGGGGGAGTGCTTGCCGTCTCCATCAAGGCGTCAGGGGGAAGAGGGGAAAGGGGGTTCTGTCTGGCTACTTGTCTGTATGTCTGTCTGTATGTCTTGTCTTTTGTCCTTTCTTTTGGGGACTTTTATTTATTCATATTTTTTTTTACCTATTTTTAGTTCATGCTCTTTTATTTATATTTTAATGTTTATTTCCTATTTGTGTTTTCTTCTCGTCTTCTTTGCCTCTGTTTTTTTTTTTTTCTCTTTCAAGGATATTGTTTTTCCTGTCGTTGTGTTTCTCTATCTCTGTCCTATCTTTCTTATGTTTATTAGTTTATTATTCGCGGTGTTTCCAGTCTCTCTCTCTCTCTCTCTCTCTCTCTCTCTCTCTCTCTCTCTCTCTCTCTCTCTCTCTCTCTCTCTCTCTCTCTCTCTCTCTCTCTCTCTCTCTCTCTCTCTCTCTCTCTCTCTCTCTCTCACACACACACACACACACACACACACACACACACACACACACACACACACACACACACACACACACACACACACACACACACACACACACACGCTCGATTGGCCACCAGCGCTCACCTCCACAAGAAGCACTCTCCACCTCCACCTCCACCTTCACCCATCCACCTAGCACTGCACTCCCTGCCCCCACCACACCACCACACTCCTCCCTCCCCATATCCTCTCCCCTCGTCCACCCCAAACACTGCACCTGGGAACACCTTCAGTCTGCCACACACACACACACACACACACACACACACACACACACACACACACACACACACACACACACACACACACACACACACACACACACACACACACACACACCACCACCACCACCACCACCACCACCACAGTCTTAACTTTACTCCTTCACATGCAATGCAACAACTTCTGTGTGTGTGTGTGTGTGTGTGTGTGTGTGTGTGTGTGTGTGTGTGTGTGTGTGTGTGTGTGTGTGTGTGTGTGTGTGTGTGTGTGTCTGTCTGTCTGTCTGTCTGTCTGTCTGTCTGTCTGTCTGTCTGTGCACCACCACCACCACCACCACCACCACCACCACCAGGAATGTACCTCGCCTAATCATTGCACTGGTCGCCACGCCTGCCGCCGCCGCCGCCGCTGTTCGTGCCTTTGCCTCACTCACTCACTCACTCACTCACTCACTCACTCACTCACTTATTCACTCACTCACATATTGCTTGCCACCCCCACTCCCTAACTCGTCCCCTCCTTCCTTCACCCTTCCTCACGCCCCTTCCCCCTTCCCCTCTGCCTCACTCGCCGCAGTGTACTCACCGCTTCCTTGTCTTGAATCTCGCCAAGCTTCCTTTTCTCTTTGTTCTGCAGCACACGTGTGTCACCTGCACCATGCCGCTACTTACAGCTGTAATATATTGACCTATTTACATTCCATACGTGAATAGTACCTACATACTTCTAAACGTAAATACATGTATGTAATGCATACATACGAGTACATAGCACAAACATTCACACATTTTTGCGTCTGTGTGCACGTACATATATGTACGCATAGCCTTGCAGTAGCATGCATACGAAGGCAGACAGACCATCAAATGCATGCATACGTACTCACAGTGAACTTTCATATACAGAGTACGTACATACATACACAACTGCATATCTTCTACACACTACATACTCGTATGTACTACATACGTAGTCACGGACTGAGGCAAGTGCTACTGCATAAATGAATGCGCACACACACACACACACACACACACACACACACACACACACACACACACACACACACACACACACACACACACACACACACACACACACACACACACTGAGTGCAGCACCACACACCCTCGCCGTCGCCTTCGTCACCCGCCTGCCTCAGCTCTGCGCCGCCCCTCGATACTTGGTGGGTGTGTCGGGGCACGCGTGTGGCGGCCCGGCACGGTGTGCTGCCAGGCGACGTTCAGACACTACACACTGATGTCCGCCGAAAAGAAGTGTGTGTGTGTGTGTGTGTGTGTGTGTGTGTGTGTGTGTGTGTGTGTGTGTGTGTGTGTGTGTGTGTGTGTGTGTGTGTGTGTAATATTTTGAATGATGCTAATACAAGTAACAGGAGAACGGTGAAGAAGAGAAGGGAACTAAGAATTTCATGCTGCAAATGACAAAGTCTGTGATTAGAGAGAGAGAGAGAGAGAGAGAGAGAGAGAGAGAGAGAGAGAGAGAGAGAGAGAGAGAGAGAGAGATGAGTATAAATTCATGTAACAAGAATAAGACGTCATATTTGTTAGCACTTGAGGCTCCTTGATATGATTATGATTCTCTCTCTCTCTCTCTCTCTCTCTCTCTCTCTCTCTCTCTCTCTCTCTCTCTCTCTCTCTCTCTCTCTCTCTCTCTCTCCACCTCCCCCTGTCAGTGCTGCGCACACTTTCCCTTTAAAGCTGATCAAGGCAACCTAGATCATTCAGAACAAGTGTGGAAATCAGGCCGGGACCCCAAGGAATACTGAGAGAGAGAGAGAGAGAGAGAGAGAGAGAGAGAGAGAGAGAGAGAGAGAGAGAGAGAGAGAGAGAGAGAGAGAAGGATAATAGACTGACCTACTTATCCAATCTCGTCTTCTCAACCTTTATTCAGAAGGATAAATCATGTTTTTATCCTCTTTTTTCTCATCTTTTTATCCTCTTACGTAGTCCAACTCCCCCCAAACACACACACACACACACACACACACACACACACACACACACACACACACACACACACACACACACACACACACACACACACACACACACACACACACACACACACACACACACACACACACACACACACACACACACACACACACACACACACACAAGGTACTCCATGCTGGCCTCGTTTCCTTCTTAGAAATATAAAAACAATTATTAAGTGCATAAAAGTAAGAGGAAAAAATGTCATTATAATTTTATTCCCATCAGTGTTTGTTTCAAAGGAAGAGCAAAATAGATGGTAATAGAAATAGTTGTTAATATATAGGATGTGATAGGTGTAACAAAAAGTCTCTCTCTCTCTCTCTCTCTCTCTCTCTCTCTCTCTCTCTCTCTCTCTCTCTCTCTCTCTCTCTCTCTCTCTCTCTCTCTCTCTCTCTCTCTCTCTCTCTCTCTCTCTCTGTGTGTGTGTGTGTGTGTGTGTGTGTGTGTGTGTGTGTGTGTGTGTGTGTGTGTGTGTGTGTGTGTGTGTGTGTGTGTGTGTGTGTGTGTGCTCTAGGTTCGATAGTTTGGGAGAGGCTCGTGGTAAGGAGGACGAAAGTGAGAGTGGGTGCGGCTCTCTCTCTCTCTCTCTCTCTCTCTCTCTCTCTCTCTCTCTCTCTCTCTCTCTCTCTCTCTCTCTCTCTCTCTCTCTCTCTCTCTCTCTCTCTCTCTCTCCTGTCATTCACTAGGGACATCTCCAACTTGGTCACATCGTTAATGAGTGAATGCTTGACACCAAAACTCACTACCTGTTCAACTTAGGACTGATTGGCTTTACTACCCTGACCTTGAAGTAAAATAAAGGATGAATTTGTGTGCGATGTGTGGTAAGGTGATAACAGTACTTTACCAAGACAGTGGTGATGCAGTGGATTTAACAGTAACACAGCAAATAGTGATGCAGTAATATGTAGCTTGTAGATGGTTATAATATTGTCACACAGGGGAATATATGTACGGTAATTTTTGTGTAGGCCAGCTTACTGTCTTAAGTCGCCGAAGAATTTCATTACTACTACTGCTACTGCTACTACTACTACTACTACTGATAATAATAATAATAATACTAACACAACCATTATTATTATTATCATTATTATTATTATTATTATTATTATTATTATTATTATTATTATTATTATTATTATTATTATTATTGTTATTATTATTAGCGTTATTGTAGTTCTTCCCCTCATGATTTTAGATTATCTCATTATATTTCTCCCCCTCCTCCTCCTCCTCCTCCTCCTCCGCCTCCTCCTCCTCCTCCTCCTCCTCCTCCTCCTCCTCCTCCTCCTCCTCCTCCTCCTCCTCCTCCTCCTCCTCCTCCTCTTCCACCCTTTCTTGCCGTCATCATCACGTTTGAATATCACACACACACACACACACACACACACACACACACACACACACACACACACACACACACACACACACACACACACACACACACACACACACACACACACACACACACACACACAGGACGTAGCTGTATTGAAAAGTATTATTTCTGTTATCCTACAAACAATAGGGTTGGAGGGAATCACGCACAGATAAAGCTTCACTCCTGGACAAGCAAAAAAAGAAAAAAAAATGTTCATGTGTGTAAATAGATGAAAATAGATGCATAGATAAAATATTTGCTTTCCATGATAAGCAGTTTATTTATATTAAACCATAATTCTTTTTATTATTATTTTGTTGTTGTTACGTCCTTCCCTGTTATCTTTATTGTATTATTACGTCTTTCGTCATTATCTTTCTCGCTGTTAACTCTTGTATCGACTCGCTTATCACACACTGCCTCGTAAGTCGTAAAGACAGGCTCATGTGTTGCTGGTTTGTGTTCTTTTGTGTTTGTGTGTGATTTTTTTCATTATTTATCTATTTATTTATTTTTATGTGTTTACAGTACAGCACCAGAACATTTAATACAGTACTTTAAAACTCAGTACCGTACCAAATTTCAGTTTAGTGTTTTACCCTCCAATTAGAAGTACAATATGGCACAATGCCACGCCATTGGGTACAGTGCAACACCATACCAATCAGTGCAATGCAATACGACACAATTCAATACAGTACCATACAATACAACTTAATAACACATAGCCTAGTGCATTACAACAACATACAGTTACACAATACACCTTACAATATAAAACATCACGCACTCTAGTACAACACCTGTAGACACAACACCTGTAGACACAACCACCTGTACACCTGAGTCCCGTGGTGTCGCCTTACCTGACATCACCTGTGTGGGAAAGTCAGGTGAACGATGGGCAGGTAATGCAATCTTGGCTGCGGGAGATGGTTCATGGAATAACTGGTGGCGTGGGAGGCGGAGGTGAATCATTGATCAGGGAGGAGGGAGAGGGGGAGGGGGAGAATAGAATCATCCCTCCCTGCAGCGCCTCCTCCCACTCTCTCCCTCGCTAATGAAATCAACGCTAGCAGGATGGCCTGGTTTTGTAATTAGTGCTGTAGTTTAGGGAGTCATTGTTGTCAGTACTGTTATGGGTGGCTGTTCGTTTCTCTGACGTTTTTTTTTTATATTTTTTATCATTTTATTTTATTCTTCTATGTGTGTATTTTGCGATTTTTTCTTCTCTCAGTATTCACCGGAACCATGTGAGCGTGTCGTGTTGTGTGGTGCTGTTCAGTCTCATCATTTTCATCACACTTAGGGTCAGAATACTGTTTGGTTAGTTAGTTGTGTAGTTGTTTATTTAGTTTCAAGTTCCTCTTCCTCCACTTCTTAACTTGCGCCCCGGTTCTTGTCAGGGTCGCTGTTTGGGATGCGCCTCCTCCGTGTGGTTCGCTTGTACGTTTCTGCTTCCTCTGTTCCTTTCTTTTACATCCCCCTTCACCCTGGCGGTTCACCTCTTTTTCAGTCTTTTCCTCTCTTTCTTCTTCTTTGTATTTCCTTTTCCTTTAGCCACTCTTTTATAGGTAGGTGCAAGAATGATCTCCGTGTAGTGTAGTTAAGCTTACCACTCTCTACACTTGTGGTTAGCCGCCGCCTCTTGCTTTCATTGTGTTTAGCGTCTTTTTCGGTCGTAAATAAATTCGTTGCTGTGAAGGAAGCTGGAAAAAGGGAGGTATAAAAGCGTTGAATAAAGTAGTTGATTCTCCTCCTTTCCTTCCAAAAAAAAAAATAATAATGATAATAGAATAAAAAAAAAAGGTTAAATAGAAGGTTAAATAGAAAAGACCTCCAGATGTCTACGTGAGCTTGCCAATTTTCTTTCTGGGTCGTCTTGATGCTCCTCTCGGGAAATAGTCCAAGGCGTAGCAGAGAGAGAGAGAGAGAGAGAGAGAGAGAGAGAGAGAGAGAGAGAGAGAGAGAGAGAGAGAGAGAGAGAGAGAGAGAGAGAGTCCCAAAGTCTATCGTGAAAGATGAAAGACTGAA